>NW_007248828.1:314339-364434 GCF_000164805.1 Carlito syrichta
ATATACACAGTGGAATATTATGCAACCATAAAGAAGGACAAACATATGGACTTTGCAGCAACTTGGATGGATTTAGAGTCTATCATACTAAGTGATCTATCAAGAAAAAATGGGCAGAGTAACATATGTTCTCACTCATAAGCGGGCCTTGAACAATTATCAATGCTAAAAGAAAGGGATTGGCAGTAGTGGGAAACTGCCAGGGGAGGGGGTGGGATTGGCAGTTGAGGAAAACTGCTAGGGGTGGGAGGGGCACGCCTCATCCACAAAGGTATCTGCATAATCAACGTTTGTACATCTAGCCCTTAATTGTACCCCACATCTTTAAAATAAAAAAATAAAATAAAATAAAGCCTCATTGCAATAAATTTACTCTTCAATAATGAAAATAGTACTAACTTAAGAATACTACATTAGCAGCAAATATTTATGGCGTCTTTGCTGAGTACCAGGTAGTGTGTGTGGTGGTTTATAGGTGTGGTTTCTCTTATTCTTCAAAACAAGTTTTACAGATGAGAAAAATGAGATGAGGTAACTTGACCAAGACCACAGCCCAAATAAGCAATGGGTCCAAAATCCATCTGACTTCTATGTCCCCTGAAGGACGGTGTTTATTCTTCTTATTTTCCCTGATTTATATCACTTCTGTCTTCTCAGCACCTCATTACCTCAAAGGTGATTTTTAAAAAATGCTGATTGAATGGGTGTATTTGAACCTGCTTGGTGGCAATTTTAGCCTATCTGTCTTGCCAATAATATATTAATAACCATCACTACGGGGTCCTTTGTTTTGTGCCAGGGGCTATACTTTTGCCACTTTTAGTTCTCAGGGCAGAAAAATAGCACTGTCTACATTTGGGGATGGTCATAGGACACCAGTGATGGACCCCTCCTGTGTTGGCCAAAGTGGATGGTTTTCTTATCCCAGTGTTAGAGTGGAAAAGAGGATGAGCAATCATTTTGAATGCTTCACATATGCTGTACACTTTACATGTTGTTTGTCAGAATTATCCTGCAAAGTGAGTTTTCTGATGTCCACTTTACAGACAAGGAAACGGAGGCCGAGAGAAGTTGAGCATGTGGCCCACGTTCCCATGCTAATGACAGGTGGCTGGGATTTGGAGCCAGGCATGACTGACCAAAGACTGGCTTTCGTTATTCTATACCCCGAACACTGCATAGTATGGAGGCTTTTGTGCAGGTGGACAACTGTCATCTTTGTTTCTTGTTGTCCTTGGAAAGATAAACTTGAGAAGCCATAAGTCATGGTCTAGTTGTGGGTCAGTAGCACCCACACCATCCTGAAAGTTACTTTGACAGGCGGGGATACTCACCACTATACTAACGAGGAAGAGGCCTGAAAGTTACTTTGAGTTGAGAGTCATTGAGACAACCCTGGATATGTCACCTTGGTGTGTTGTTGCTTACTGGGGAATCTGAGCTTTGCTCACAGTCCTGTGCTTTGAGAGAGAGATTTTCTAGATGGATCAAGAAAGACCATTTACCTGATCCTAGTGAATGAGTTATAACCCACAAGAATTGGTCTGCTATCAAAACTGAACAAGTGATAGCTTCTCAATTTATTGCTTCTTTGAGCAAGGCTCAGAAGCCAAAGGGTACAAGCTACCTTCTGTGGGATTAGGACTAGAAGTTTCAGAGTTGGAATCCTCTGAGCATTATATTGTTGCCATAGCAATTCTACTTAAGAGTCATTTGGACAGAAAACGAGAAATCTGGCTATGAAGGGAACCGACAATCTTAGCAAGTTGTTGAGTCTGGTTGTTCCAGGAAAAGCTGCAGCTCATCACAGAAAATCTTAATCAGACACATCATAGTCAACAATAGAGTCAATGTTAGTGGCAAGTTCATCATTATATTAATAATGGGCCCCTTTACTCTTTTAGCTTATAAAGTAGACATAATATTATTTTTACTTCCTAGGATTGTGATGGGAAATTATGTTTATGGGATAATGTGATGGAATAATGTTTATGTGAGTTATAGCTATATATATTTACTGGATTAGAAATTAATTTCTCAAAAATTAAAACTGAGAAGAATGTATTAATATATTTTAAACCAATAACTATAAGCCCATTGTGCATTAACTTTAGTAATTTCTATTTCTATGGGAAATCATATTTTTTGAAACAAAAACAATTAGTGATAAGAGTGACATTATTACATTTTTGTGATGTCTAGCTTAATGGGCGACAGCTGGGTTCTCATAGCTGATCTATTACAAAATATTTTGCTTGAAGTATGTGAAGAAAATTCAGCCCCATACAGATACATTGGAAAAGGAAGGATTCATTTAATAACCTTTTCAGATGATTGTGGATATTTTCTTTTGACTCTGTGCCAACACTGGACAATTGATAACTTCTTAATGATTAATTGTAACATGAAATCTGAAAACATATTAATACACTATTTATATTCTGTTATATTAGAGATAATTTGTTGTTCTTATTCTTTGAATTAATCTTTTCCCCATGCAAGATTTGTAACACCAAGCATCTGTCACTTAGAAAATTCATTTTGCTAAATTGTGCAGATCTTCCAAATATTAACATATCTCATTATGCAATATAAAACATCACATTCCTTAATATCACTATTGATCTGATCAGAAAACACTTTATTATGTGAAATCTGTCAAAGCACAGAGGCAGACACAAGTTTTCTATACTGCAAATTTTTCCTCTAGACCTCACATTTTATTATTGGCCGCAGATGGTATCAGGTGTTTCCCCTGCGGTAACAGGCTTCCTTCACTTGTTTCTGATAAAATATCAGCCAAGTGTGGATACCCATAGTTTGTTTGCCATTGTTTTCCCAAGTAAAGGCAGTGTCGCATGATAAAGCTTTTCCTGAGACGACCATAAACTTCCATCTGGAGCAGAAATGCTTTCTGTGCACTTCCCATTGTGTGACATGGAATATTGAAAATAATGCACTGAAGAGTTGGGGCTTCATAAAATGAACAATTTATGCTCCTTCTTCAGGGATAGTTTTTAGTGAAGGTGGCACTTTTTTCACCAGCAAGTCTGTGATGGTCAAGAGGACAATGACCACTGATAAGCATTCATGCAGGTCAGTGTCACACCTTGTATTGTGCTAAAACACAAACAGATCTACTCATTTCTTTGGCACCATTAGTCCAGATGTCAACACAATGGGAAGGGCATATAACATCTTAGTAAGATGATTAAAATAGTTTTGATCTTATGAACCCTCTGAAAGTGTCTCGGGGACTCTCAGGTGTCTACAGCCCACTCTTCAAGAACTACTGAATTAGAGTGACAAAGATGGAGACAAAGAAATGATTCTGAGTGTGTCTGGGAACCCATAAAACTTGAGGATGGATGTGGGAGAAAGGAGGAAAGGTGCATATATTTATGATCATTTTTCATTTCATTAAAATAACATTATACTCTCATTCTCTTCCAGGTTTGCACATCTTCATAACAGAAATCTCCCAGACGTGAGCTTTCAGTAGAGCTCTCTAGCTAGCTATTAAGTATGTGGATCCTAACTTCACGCTCTCTTTGAAGAAGCCCATTGTTAAGGATTTTAGATGAAATCTTTTCATTATCTTTCATTTAAGCTGTCTTTGAATAGGCCATTGTCTCTGGGCAACACATTAAATTTTTGTAGTGCCATCTCTTCCCATGACAGCTGATATCTATGAAACCATGACAACTGCTTAGGCCTGGAGTACTTTGCACAAGTGATTGTCCTTTTGATTGCTGGAAGTACTTTAACTCACTTAAAATCTTTGCTAGTTGCATTTATAATAGAGATCGGAAAGGACATTAATTATACTAAATCTACGCAGCCTGTCATGTAGTGTTCTGTTTATTTTAGTTATAGTGTTATGTTTTTTAAGAATTGTTGTTTTCAGCTTGAAAGCAATGGGACATGAAAGAAACAACAGGTTTTTAAGGCTCTAAAGAGGTTCTTGACTTCACCTCTTAACCTGGCAGGCATCACTCAACAATTACTGGAGCGTCCACTATCAGTTCCAGTCTTGGATCAACATCATAGAAGGGAGCTCTGTTACATGAAATTCAAAGTGTGTGAAACACTCTCAAGTCGTCTGCAGAAGGCTAAGAGTGGAAGCCAATGAACCAGCTGGGAAGTTATTATGATAAACCAGGCCAAGGATGTTGGTGCCTTGGCCGTGTGGCCCATGGTGAAGTCTGGTTCATGAAGGACCTAGAGACATTCAAATCATTCCAATGTAAGTTGCTAAGACTATAAATCCAAACATTCAAAAAATAATAATAAAACAAAATAATCTCCTTCTGAGCCTGGTTATTGTCTTACATTAATTACTTGCATAAAAGGCAACAATTTCTAAGGTACTTCATTGTCTGTTTGGAATTGAATGTGCCAAAAGAGAGAAGTTTAACAGATGGCGCCGCTAAGAAATTCCTGGCTTTAAATCTTTATAGATATATTAGAACTGAACAACCACTACATCTTTCCAAGCCTTCCGAGCTCTATTCATCATAAAATGTCAGATGATACTTAGACATCAGTGGCAAAAAAATGTCATGTATAAAAAAACAAGATATGGCCTTTTGTCTTGTTGCATGCCTGAGAGTGAGATGGGCTACCAGCAGCACTACTTGGAGTCACCTGCGGAAATTCAGTCAGGTTCTAACTCTTGCCACGTCTGCTCAAACTGGTACAGGCTGATCCGGAAATATAGCCTGAATATGTGCCACCAGCGTTTCCGCCAGTAGGCGAAGGACTTAGGTTTTGTAAAGTTGGACTGAGTGATCTTCCTTAAATGGACTATCCAAGACATCCACACAGTGAAAGCATGCTACTTCCTTGTACATAAAATAAAAAAATTCTAAAACAAAAAAACAAAAAAAATCCCCCAAACCAAAATGTGTGCAAAAAGTGGTCTTTTCTGATTTCCCAGAAATCTAGATGTTTCTCAACTACATCCATGGCCATAACTTTACAGCATGTGAAATACTGATAACTTTTGGGGAGAATTTTTTCCCCTCTAAAAAAATCCTACAGCCTTAACTACTATTCCTGTATAAACTAGGATTTTCTTTTTCTTTGTCAGAATCTCAATCTGTTGCCCAGGCTGGAGTTCTGTGGCAAAATCACAGCTTGCTGAAACGTTCTTGGCCTCAGGCAATCCTTCTGCCCCAACTGGAACTACAGGCACATGCCCTCAAGGCTGGCTAATTTTTTGACTTATTGTAGAGATGAAGTCTTACCAAGTTGCCCAGGCTGGTCTCAAACCCCTGGGCTCAGGTAATCCTCTTGCCTCTGCCTCCCAAAGAGCTGGGATTACAGGTGCCTGGTTAGGATTCTTTAGCTCAATAGTCATGCCTGTATGCTCACCAGCATTAAAAGGAAAGTCCTAATACTCTGCATTGTCACTACAGAGAAAAACTATGGTGAACTTTGCAGAATGTCATGATAGCTATGAACTACACAGGGTTCCAGTTGGTCTATCATAATTGTTGTGGATAATGGTAGCCAGTAGAAAAAAATAAGGGAGAGGTATTCAAGTCTTATATATAAGTCAACCACCCATAATTACAGGTATAACTAGAGAGCAATAACTATATATATATAAAAGTCCAGAAGATATTCATCATTTATGTTGCCTGGGTGCACAGAGTTCACCTGGAAATCGTTACCTTGAAGACACGGGCTAGTAATAAATGATCTCTAGTGGTGTGGAAACCACTGCAGTGTTAAAAAGATGGCAAGGAATATCTTATACACCAAACTGCTTGGAGTAACATACAATAACTTTCTTCTCATGGAAAGGTACAGAAATCCATTTGAAGCCTCTTGATTAATAGAGCATAAGTCAAAACGATTCTTCATCCATTGAATTCCGTTACAAACTTGGCGATCACAAGTTTTTTGTCAAGTATATACAAAACATGAATCCTTATATAGTATTGTGTCTAACAAGAAATTAAATTATTTTCAGTTGAATTTGAGGAATTTATAGGCAAAACCATTCTGCAGTCATGAACAAACCTCCTTAACCACGTAATCCTTAATCTCTGTTGGTTGCATTTACAGTAGAGATCAGAAAGGATATTAATGATACTAAATCTATTCAGCCTGCCATTTACTGTTCTGTTAATTTTAATTATAGTGTTTTTTATATATATATATTTAAAATACTTGTTTTTTGCTTGAAAGCAATGAGACATGAAAGAAAGAATCAACGAGCTGAATGAGAACCTGAAGACTATTAGAGTAACCTGGAATAGATAGTCCTAGAAAACAACAACAATAATACTAATGAAAATAACGATATTAATAATTAACAAAATCGTTGTTATAAAAATTACTAACAGGTAATTTCCTATTGCTTGGTATATCTTTTCATGCTCAATATTAAAATTCAGCTGTTGGTCTATTAGTGAGATAATGTTTCATTAATGAGGTAATATTCTGGTATGGTTCAAGTTTGTCCTCACCAAAACTCCTGCTGAAATTTGATCCCCAGTGTGGTGATGTTGGGAGGTGAGGGTTGATCCCTCATGAATGGCTTGGTGATGAATGAGTTCTTGCTATGGTGAGACTAGATTAGTTCTGATGGGAATGGATTAGTTCTGATTAGAGTGGGGTGTTTTAAGCCAGGACTCCCCTGGGAATTTCTCTCTATAAGTATCTGCTTCCCCTCTGATCTTCTCTGACACATCCTGAAAGTCCTTGCCAGATACTTAGGTCATGCCCTTGAACTTCCTATCCTGTAGAACTGTGACTTAAATAAATGTCTTTTCTTTATAAATTATCAAGTCTCAGAAATTTTGTTATAGCAACATAGAAGAGAGTAAGGGATATTCCATTGTCTCAATCAAGACCACACTAATGAGCATCTATCAGGCAAACTAAAGTAAATTTTGGTTGCTTTTTCTTTTGCATCTCATCTTGGCTCATTTACACCATAAGTACTTGCTTTTTCAAAGAGCTATAATGACATTGGAAGCTTTCCTCCAAGTCCAAATCTACCTTTCATGGAAACCTCCAGGATTACATAATGAAGAACGTAATCATTTTATTCTATCCTGTACACTTATTGTAGTGGAGTCACTTTTTGAAAAATATCACAGCCTAATAAAGGACATATTTAAATCTTGAAAGTGAAGAGAGCACTTTGCTGTTCTGTGAGTTCAGGGGTAGGTACAATACTTAATATTAATAATTCCTTCCATTATTTGGGGTTTCTATAGGTGTTTCCCATAGAAGGTGTTTGAGTCTTAGGGGTAGATCCCTCATGAATGGCTTGGTGCTGAGTCCATAGTAGGGAGTGAATTCTTGCTCTTTTAGTTCATGAGAGAACTGATCGCTTAAAAGAGTCTGGCACCCTTTCACTCTCTTTCACCATGTGACATGACAACTCCCTTTCCCTTTTCACCATGAGTGGAAGCTTTCTGAAGCCCTTACCAGAAGTCAATTCTGGCACCATGCTTTTTGCTCAACCTGCAGTACCACGCACCAAATAAATCTCTTTTCTTTGTAAATTACCCAACTTCAGGCATTCCATTATAGCAACACAAAATGGATCAAGACAAGTGACTTGTCAAGACAACTTTTCATATAGTCATGTGTCACTTAATGATGAGGATAGTTCTGAGGAATGCGTTGTTAAGTGATCTAGTCTTTGAGTGAATGTCCTAGAGTATACTTACACAAACCTAGATAATAGAGCCTACTACACACCTAGGCTGAATGGTGTAACCTTCCCAACCTAGACTACAAACCTGTATAATGTGTTACTGTACTAAATACTGCAGGTAATTGTAGCACAATGATAAGTATTTGTGTATCTAAGCATAGAAAAGATGAAAATATGATCTAAAAGATAAAAAATGGTATAGGGCATTTACCATGGATGGAGCTTTTAGGTTCTGGATGAGTCAGTGAGTGAGTGCTGAGTAAATGTGAAGGCCCAGAACATTACTTTAGGTTTAATAAACACTGGACTCTTAGGATACACTAAATTTATTTACAACATATTTTTCTTTCTTAAATAATAATTGAAACTTATCTCACTGTAGTATTTTTACTCTTTAAAAATTAAAAAACTTTTTGACTCTGTTGTAATAATAGCTTAAAACACAAACACAGCATACAGTTGTACAGAAATATTTTATTTTTTTATATTTTAGTTCTTTAAGCTTTTCCTCTTTTCATACTTATTTTTTTTTAACTTAGTTTTTTGGTTAAAAACTAAGACATAAACACACACATTACCCTAGGCCTACCCTGGTTCAGGATCACCAACATCACTGTCTTTTATCTCCACATCTTGTCCCACTGGAAGGTCTTTGGGGTGAAAACACACATGGAGCTTTCATCTCTTATGATAAAACAATGCCTTCTTCTGGAATTCCGCCCGAGGGACCTGCCCAAAGTTGTTAAGAAGGTGTCACCTTTTTTTTAAGAAATATGTCCATGGTGGTTTGCTTGCTTTGTGTCTTTTATTCATCATACATTCCCATGAGAAATGCATTGTACTACAATGTTGCAATGGCTATGACATCACTCTGCCACAGAAAATTTTCAGCTCTATTATAATTTTATGATACCACTGTTATATGTGTGGTCCCCCAGAAAGTTCTTATTGGGGCATAACTCTACTTTAAAAAGTTATTATGTATTGTATAATAGGGGTTCTTTTTGACTCCTTTGGAGTTGTTGTTCTTTGGAAGAGAGGCTCCCCAAATCGATATTATTGCATTGTTATCCTTTATCACTCAGCAGAATTCTCATGATCAAGGGCATTGGCACTGCAGTCTCCATTTCCTCATTTGAAAGAGGAAGCATTCGAATTGGGTGCTCGCTAACCCACCTGCTTCACCCCAACCCTAAAACTGTGAGAGAGTGTGATTCTACCATGGACTCACTGACTGCTTATCTGATTAATCAGGTTCAAGGAAAATGCTTGATAATTACATTATTCCATTAGTAACATTAATGCTACTTAGGTGTTATTATTATCTAATGTTCACCAATCTCTCTTGAATTCTTAACACTTTTTTCCCCTCTTTGGAACATAAGACGTGATTGCTGTTTTAGAATTACAATTCTCTACTTGATTTCCTTTACACATAAAAAGGAACTGTACTAGTTTTTTTCAAATACTCTGGAAAAGTGCAAGTTCTCTACTAACATTAATTCAGTCACCTAATTACAATTCAGTAAATCTCAGTAGTTGGGTGCAAATGATGTGCTTCTGCTGTTTTGATTTCCTATCGCGAGACTTTCCTCAAACTATCTTTATTATGGGCTTGTTTTCCTTCAAACAATGATATACAGCACTCAGTATAATCAATACTATACAATAGATTACAAAGTAACATGCCACAAAATATACAATATTCTAATACATCACTATAATACACAATTCAGTGTATAAGTGATATGCAATAGAATGGCAATATTCAATAGCATATCCCACAATGTAGTGTACTCTGAATTACTTTAGATGCTAAGATTAAAAGGAGGCTCTGGTTAGTTAAAAATATGGTCGCATAAAAATTGGAGTCATCAGTAAGCAGCCATCTGAATGAATGATTTGGGAAGGTCGTGACTGAAATTTCTAGACAATAATATGAACCCAGTCATTTATCATTTCATCATAAGAGTTTTCTTTGTGGACTCTTTAGGAGTTTTCATAAAATTGCAATTCCCTGGGAGGAGTCACACTATCCATGTTTATTGACTAATCCTGGAATTTGAGGGGCTAAATCTTTGACAGCTGAGAACAAGACCATGAGAATGGCAAACAAGAAGCTGCTTTTCCTCAGTACCTCAAATCTCACGCCTGCTGATGCCCACAAAACTCTGTCAGGAGAGACAGGCAAAAGAGAAATCAGGCTATAGGTGGTACACATGTTTTCCCTGAAGCTGTAACAGAAACAGTGGTTAGTTCTACAGTACAATTAGAATAAGAATCCAGCTATGGTATTAGGTAGGACTTGGTCAGGTGGGCTTCTAAAGAAATAATATTAATAATGTACAGACATCTTGCATTAACAGAGAGCAGGCAGAAAACTCCCTAGGTGCCCCTTCCTACATTATTTTATATTCCTTAATTTAGAACAGCTCTAGAGATAAGATCTGAAAATGTTTCCTCCACCATGTTCATTGTAGCTTCTGTGAATTTCTGGAGGCCAATTCTAGTCATCTTTGAGTCAATTCTAGTCATCTGTGAAAAATGTATAAATCTAGAAAGGTTAAAAAAATAAGTTAGGGTTTCTGTATCTGCCATGGAGTCAGAGTTTGCTCCTTTGGGATTATTAGAGGTTGAAATGAGGCCTCTGAACTAAGTGACACTTCTCCCCTTCTCCTTGGCACTAAGTGGATCACCATGGTGCTTGGCTCCCATGTCCATGCTAAAGGTATGGGGAAGTTTTTATGTCTCAAGAGCTTATACAACAAGGACTTTGTCTTACTCGAAGCATGTAGGGGACATTGTGCAGATTCTCCATGGCATATTGAGAATTCTGTTGTCAGAATATTTACATTTCTGAAAATGCTGCCATCAAAATTGTCCCTATTCCCTCCTAATTTCTGATAGGCAATCCTAGAATTAATTATAGAGCCCAAAGTGAGTGGGCAAATGATCCTGGCATGTGTAACAGGGTGAGAAATCTTGATGACTCTGCTTCTTTGGAAAAATATTCCAAAAGTCAAGCAATCAGTTTACCAGCTTAAAAACAGTAATGACAGAAATCTTTTCTACTTTTGGAGACTGTCTTTATATCTGATCCTGAATTTACACAAAATCTTAGACACTTCAATTCTACATTTTACTGCCAGGATACTTATAACACATACATGAGAAAAAAGTTAAACCTTTAGATGTATGCAATGCCTCAAAATATTCTACATGAACTTCAGTTAGAGCTGTAGATGTAGTGTCTTCATCTGCATTGGTTGCATTGCATAGGCTTAAAATTCCTCAGCTGTTAGCATTTTTATTGCTTCTTATCAAAATAGAACATTTTTAAATATTATCAGAAAATTCTGATAATATTATCAGAAAATTCTGCTATTTATGTCAAATTTCAATAAGACCTTTGGCATTTTGATGTTTATTATTTGTTGTTTCAGTCACGTATGAGCACTCTAAAGGTTGAAGGCACACAGTAATTAGAATATTTTTGAGTGAAAATTTAAATGCCATCTGTTGTGCAGGTGCACAGAGCAGGTCTTTTAGCCAGTGAGGGGAGCCTTGCCTATTTCTGTTTCCCAGAGAGTCTCTGCTCTTCTTAGATCAGCTATTCATATTCATGAATTGGGAAATTCAAGAATTTTGAAGAAAAATCCCTTGAAATTGGAAGTCAAGAATCTAATGTGAGTATTTTTTAGTTAGAAGGAAGTTAAGGTTTTTAGTTTTATCATTTAACACAGTAAACCCAGATATCCTGAAATTCCAGAGTTTTGCCAACATTACATCTGCAATCAATCACGTATGTTAAAAGATCTGTCATTAAAAAGAATAATATCTTAATAATATCTTAACATTTTCCCTAATTTGCATACCCATAATCTGTTTCCTATTCAGATTAGAATTTATTATATTAATTGAGCTGCTTTATGCTGAGAATGGTACAGGATTATGATTTAGTAACATTTTTATTTATTTACTTTTGAGTTGGAGTCTCACTCTGTCACCCAGAGTAGAGTGCAGTGGCATGCTCACAGTCACCGTAGCCTCAGCCTGCTGGGCTCAGGTGATCCTTCCGCCTTAGCCTTCTAAGTATCTGGAACCACAGACATGCACCACCATGCCCAGCTGATTTTTTTATTTACTGTAGAAATGAGGTCTTGCCAAGTTGCCCAGGCTGATCTCAAATCTGTGGGCTCAGGCAATCCTCTCACTTCAGCCTACCAAAGTGCTGGGATTATAGATATAAGCCACCATGCCTGGCCACATTTTCATTTTAACTACTTGGCGCTTAAACCTTAATAATGGAGACAACTTTCCTGCCTCTTCCCGGCTGTGATCTGAAGTTTCATGTCTCTTACGTAACGAGAACCAGGAACCCTGGTCAACATCAAGATTCTCAATCAGGTAAGAACAGAGCTTGTCCCTTCATTTTATGCTGTCTGAGACCCAGGCACCCAAAATTCCCCAGCCCACTGTAGTCACTGTTAGACCAGTGCAGCTTTGTGCCAAAAATATCTGAAACAGGAAATGTCACTTTTCCAACCTTAGTTTTAGCATTTTTTGTAAACTACTTGCTTCAGTTAATCACATTTGAAGCTTCTAGTGTTATTCTTGGTGTCACTTGAAATTCCTCAGAATAATTGGCAGTTGGTCTACAATGATACCAAGTTTGAAAACTTGCTGAAATAATCACTTGCTGCTGAATATTTTGGCCAGTTTTATTATTGACTGTGTCATAGCTTAGAACAATAACAAGAAATCAACAATTCTTGTTTGAAAAAGTAAAAAAAAAAAAAAAAAAAAAAATCCTAGCAATAATTGCTATTATTGAAAATCAAATAATTATTTCCTGTTGAAAGCCTGGCAATTTCAGTACCTAATGCATTATTTCTTCTCCCTTTTCAGAGAAGGTGAGAATTACCTCTAAGCTAACAGTGGATAATATTATTACAATCACAAGGCAGAAGTTTCTCTTGTAATGTTAGGTCTTTTGTGAAGCTGAGTTTTCAGCAGAGTATGTAAGTCACATACTTTGCAGCGTGAAAGTGTCCATGCAGCCTCAGACACCCTGAGCTGCATTGGCCCTGTTGGCTGCTTTTGTACAGGGTTATTTATGTCTGCCTGCTGCAGGGATGATGTTGTTACTTCTCTGCTTTCTCAACCATTCTTAGGCATTCTGATATCAAGACACGTAACTTGGATGTTAAAAGATGATTGGAGGTGATAGAATTCTGTACTTCAGCTTCTGCTCTGTATTCAGCTAAGGAAAATTATCCAGAGAAACCTTATTTCCAGCTTTCATATGTCTCGAGGGCAACTTTGTTGCATGAAGCAGGTTAGCAGAAGTAAGTTCATGTTCTTCTAGAACCCTTCCCTATTTTTGCTCCACCCCCTTGCAAATCTCAATGTCAATGAAAGATAGTTAAAAATAAATTAATGTTCTACAAGCTTAAACATCCAAATACAACCTTTCTCCAAATGCCCAATCACCAAAGAAAGAAAAGAATGATGCATTTTCTTCAACATATAAGTGCCAGTCATCAGCTGAGCACTGTGCAGGAAAACACTGCAGGAATCATCCTCATACGGTGGTCAAGTGCACTGGCTGATCGAATACACATCACACCAGAGCAGTGATGGCACTTGGGTAGTCTCTTCATTTTAAGTAAGGAACTTAACATTTAAAACAAATGTGTAAGTAACTGTTATCAAACTTATTCACATTTGGGCCTTAATGCATTTGCTTTTTCCACTAAGACTTTGCAGAGGTAACTTGCAGCAGTAGAGAGAGTGAAAGAAGAAAAAACTCCAGAGTACTTAAAAATGTGTTGTTTCAAATGGAAATATATTCCGTGCTCATGGATTGGAAGATCCACATTGATAAGATATCCATCCTACCCAAGGCAATCTAGATTTAATGCAATACCCATTAAATTACCAGCAACATTCTTCTCAGACCTGGAAATGACAATACAGGAATTCATATGGATACATAAATGACCACGAATCGCCGAAACAATCCTCGGCACAAAAAAACAAAAACAAAAACAAAGTGGGAGGCATCACGCTTCCAGACTTTAAACTTTTTTATAAAGCTACAATAATCAAAACAGCCTGGTACTGGTACAAGAACAGCCATACAGACTAATGGAACAGGATAGAGATTCCAGAAGCATTTCTCAAACAACTCATCTTCGACAAAGCCTCCACCACCAAACACTGGGAAGAGGAGAACCTATTCAGTAAATAGTGCTGGGAAAACTGACTGACCACATGCAGGAGATTAAAACAAGACCATACCTATCACCATACACAAAAATCAACTCTAAATGGCTCAAAGACCTAAACGTAAAACCTCAAACTATAATAACCTTAGAAAATGCAGGAGACACCCTTATGGAAATGGCAACCAATTCCTGATCAAAACCCCAAGTGCCCATGCTATAAGACATAAGATAGACAAGTGGGACCTCATCAAACTGAAAACCTTCTGCAAAGCCAAAGAAACCATTGAGAGAGCAGGGAAACAGCTCACAGACTGGGAAAAAATATTTGCCAACTATATATCTGACAAAGGCCTAACATCTAGGATCTACAAGGAACTCAGATGTGCCAAAAAGAAAAAATCAAACAGCCCCATTACAAAGTGGGCAAAAGATATGAATAGACACTTCTCAAAAGAAAACATACGAGCAACCAACAGATACATGAAAAAATGCTCAGCCTCACTAGTCATCAAAGAAATGCAAATTAAAAACACACTGAGATATCACCTAACTCCAGTCAGATGGCCATCATCAATAACTCAAAAAACAGCAGATGCTGGAGAGGATGCGGGGAAAAGGGAACACTTCTACACTGTTGGTGTGAGTGTAAACTAGTACAACCTCTGTGGAAAACAGTGTGGCGATTCCTAAAAGACCTAAAAATCAACTTCCCATATGACAAGTCTAAGAACAGTTTGCCTAGTCTTAGATCCTGAAGGTTTTCTTGTTTTTGTTTTCTGCAAGTTTTGTAGTTCTACATTTTACATTTAGTATGATCCATTTTGAGGTAATTTTGTATGTGGAGTAAGGTTTAGGTTGAGATTCATTTTTGTTGCATATGGATGATCAATTGCTGCAGCACTATTTGTTTAAAAGTGTGATGGTCTTTCTGGTGTTTCCTGTCCAAGTACTAACCAGGCCCGACCCTGCTAAGTTTCTAAGATTGGATGAGATTGGGCATGTTCAGGGTGGTGTGGTCATAGGCTTTTTTTGATGTTTCAATTTGGCTATGCTACAATTCTCGGTTATCCAGTAAAACCCTAATAGGTATTGTGAGGGTGTTTTAAAATTTGTGATAAAGGTTCTTAGTCAGCTGGCTTTTTTTTTTTTTTTGAGTTGGAGTCACACTGTCGCCTAGACTGGAGTGCAGTGGCACAATCATGGCTACCGCAGCCTCAGCCTTCCAAGTAGTTGAGACTACAAGTGTGTGCCATCACACCTGGTTAATTTTCTCTTATTTATTGTAGTGACCAGGTCTTTCCATGTTGCCCAGGATGGTCTCAAACTTCTGGGCTCAGGCAATCCTCTCACCTCAGCCTCCCAATGTGCTGGGATTATAGGCATGAGCCACTGTGCCAGCCCATTTGGCTTTAACTAAGAAAGATTATCCCACATATCTGGATGGACGTGGTACAATGAGTTGAAAGGCTTTTTAAAAAAATGTTTTATTTATTTTTTATTTTAAAGATAAATTACAATAAAGTACAATTCAGGGTTAGGTATACAAATGTTCATTATGCAGTTTCCCACTACTGCCCGGCAGTTTCCCACTACTGCCAATCCCACCTTCCCCCACACTCCCGGCAATTTCCAACTACTGTCAATCCCTTTCTTATAGTATTATAATTGTTCAAGGTCCGTATATGAGTGAGAACATATGGTACTCAATTCTTTGTTTCTGTGACAGATCACTCAGTATTATAGACTCTAAGTTCATCCAAGTTGCTGTGAAGTTCATAATTTTGTCCTTTTTTATGGCTGCATAATAGACCATTATATATATGTACCACATTTTTTTTTTGAGTTGGAGTCTCACTCCATCGCCCTGGCTGGAGTGAAGTGGCACACTCATGGTCACTCCAGCGTCGACCTGCTAGGCTCCAGTGATTCTTCTGCCTCAGCCTTCCAAGTAGCAGGAAATACAGGCACATGCTACCACACCTGGCTAATTTTTTAATTTATTGTAGAGATGAGTTCTCACCAATTTGCCTGGGCTGGTCTTGAACCCACAGGCTGAGGCAATCCACTCGCCTCGGCCTCCCTAAATTCTGGGATTACAGGTTGAGCCACCGAGCCTGGCCTCCACATTTAAAAAAATCCAGTCCTTTTTCGATGGGCAGCACAGTTGGTTCCATGTTATCACTACTGTAAATAATGCTGCAATAAACATGCATGTGCAGGTATCTTTTTCATAGAGTGATTTGAGTTCCTCTGGGAATATATCCAGTAGAGGGATTGCAGAGTCGTATGGGAGGTCGATTTTTAGATCTTTTAGGAATCACCACACTGTTTTCCACAGAGGCTGTACTAGCTTACACTCCCACCAACCGTGCAGAAGTGTTCCCTTTTCCCCGCATCCTCTCCAGCATCTGTTGGTTTTTTGAGTTATTGGTGATGGTCACCCAGACTGGACTTGGGTGGTATCTCAGTGTGGTTTTAATTTGAATTTATTTGATGACTAGTGAGACTGAGGAGATAAGACTTCTCTGAAGAGAAGAAATTCCACTTATGGATGCAGCATCCACTCGTGCCTGCCTATGAATTTGGGACTTGACTAGCAGCCCCCTTAACCATGTCAGCCAATTCCTTGCGATGCATGCTTACTAGATAGCTCCTAATGGTTCTGCTTCCCTGGTTGAGTCCCACTGATACAAAAAGGCTATTTTCCCTCTATGAAATCACTTTTGCACCTACATCCAAAATCAATTGAGCATATTTTTGTGCGTCCTTTTCTAGGGTTTGCATCCTGCTCCACTGATCTATTTGTGTATCCATCTGCCAACATCACAGTGTTTTGATTACTGCAGCCATATATAGAAAGCCTTAGTAATTAGTGTAGGTTCTCTGAGTGGGTGGGTGGGGAGGTTCTCAGGCCTTGGATGAGGAAAGTGTTTTCCCTGGTCGCTGTTTGCAGTGAGGATCCAACTCCCTTGTTGGTGGTACTGGGCTCTCCTGATGTTGTCAGAGATGCCTCTGATTGATCAAAGGAAGGAATGAGCCTACCTGGGCTTCCTTCTGTTGGTGGCTGGTGGTTGCTAGGTGTGTGACACTGAATCTTGTCCACCTTCTTCTGTTGAGTGGAGCCACAAGCCCCCTCACTGCTGTGCTGTCCCTTTAGTGCTAGGATTGTAAATCACATCACCTTCCTCTATCAGCCATCAGGGCTCTTCTTTGGTTGACTCTTGATTTATTTTCAGAGTTGACATTTGTGTTCAGTGGGAAAGAGTAGGGATACAGGTCTACTCCATCTTTTCTAGACTAGAAGTTTAAACATGTTTTTTAATGCAAATTTTTTCTTTCCCTTTTTATTTGTATCTCTTCCCAAACTCCTTCACCCACATCAGAACCTATCCAAGGTTGCCCATGTTATGACAGAGTATTCAGTCTGTGTTTTCACCATATGGATATAATACTGTATATACACATATGAACACACATGCAGACACATGTTTACATATACATACATGTTCATTTGTCCACATACAAAGGGAATTTTCCCTCTTTGTTTTACAGGATCATATTAATCACCTGTTTCAATTGCTTTCTTGCTTCACTCAATAATATTTTATAAAAATCTCTCTAGGAATCTGGTGTAGTTGTAATTTACTTTTTTACGGTTGCATAATTTTTCAAGGTGTAGTGTAGCCTAATTTATTCAGCCAGTCTCCTATTGATGGATGCTCTCTTTATATCCATTTCTTGTCAATATAGACAGTACATCAACACCTCATACATCAGTCATTCTTAGAGGTGTAATTGCTACAAGACAGATCCCAAAAGTAGAATTTGGGGGATTGAAGCGTTTTTTTTTTTTTTTTTGAGTTAGAGTTTCACTCTGTTGCCCAGACTGGAGTGCAGTGGCATGCTCATGGCCACTACAGCCTTGACCTGCTGGGCTCAGGTGATCCTTCCGGCTCAGTCTTCCAAGTAGCTGAAACCACAGGCACGAGCCACCATGGCTGGTTAATTCTTTGATTTATTGTAGAGACGAGGTCTTGCCAAGTTGCCCAGGCTGGTCTCGAACCCGTGGGCTCAGGCAATCCTCTTGCCTTGGCCTCCCAAAGTGCTGGGACTATAGGCTTGAGCCACTGTGCTTCACTGAGTGTATTTTTAATTTTTTTTTTTGAGTCGGAGTCTCACTGTCGCCCAGGCTGGAGTGCAGTGGCATGCTCACGGCCACCGCAGCCTTGACCTGCTGGGCTCAGGTGATCCTTCCGCCTGAGACTTCCACGTAACTGGAACTATAGGCATGCATTACCACACTCGGCTTTTTAAAAAATTTTTTGTAGAGACATGGTCTTGCCAAGTTGCCCAGGCTAGTCTTGAACTCCTGAGCTCAGGCAATCCTCTTGCCTTGACCTCCCAAAGTTCTGGGATTACAGGCTTGAGCCACCGCACCTGGCTATGTTTTTAATTAAACATGTTTCCACATTGCTTTTGAAAAGAGCCACAATGCTTGCTTCACATGTTCTTCCCAATGCATGAGAGTAACCTTTTCCCAGATGAATCCTTAAGGCTCTCTAGATCTAGGATGGCACAACAGGATCACAAAACTCCTCCGATAGTAAAAACATGTTTATTTCATCTGGCTTTCGCTTTCTCTCTTAATCCTTCTTTCCCCACAAACCCAGGAATAGGCTAGTTGCAGTTTACTAATCTGCTTTGCTCCACATTGGCAGAACCACACGAATTATGAATGTATGGTCTGATCTTTCATTCTTTTTTTTTTTTTTGAATTGGTGTCTCACTCCGTCACCCAGACTGGAATGCAGTGGCACGCTGCTGGCCACCGTCGCCCCCACCTGCTGGGCTCTGGCCATCCTTCTATCTCAGCCTTCCAAGTAGCCGGAACTACAGGCGTGCGCTACCACGCCTGGCTAATTTTTGATTTATTGTAGAGACAAAGTCTCGCCAAGGTGCCCAGGTGGGTCTCAAACCCGCGGGCTCAGGCGATCCACTTGCCTTGGCCTCCCAAAGCACTGGGATTACAGACTGAGCCACCGAGCTCAGCCTGATCTTTCATTCTTTATCATAAAGAGCTAATTTCAACTCATTTATAAAAGTTCAGTACTAGTTTGTGATGTGTCTCCCATAGACTAGAGAATTCAGTCAGTTGAGTATGACTCTGTAAACTTAGACTTTAGAAATGAAGAGTGTGGGATACTCCCTTGTATCCCCTCCCACTGTGGGAGTTTTTCTGTCCTCTCAATAAAGCCTGTTTTAAAAAAAAAAGAAGAAGAAGAAGAAAGAAAGAAATGAAGAGCGTATTGGAGCTTCCCTGAGTCCACTTACTGTCATATCGAGTTAACGGTCTTGTCATTATTTTAAGTCATCATTCCTAAAATGACCTTCAAGTTTTGAAAGAAAGGAATCTACTTGAGTTCCCTACCAAAATGGCACAATATCAAGAAGAAGAGTTTTTTTTTTTTTAATAAAACGTCTTCAAAAGCAGCAGTGTTATAAAGAATTGAGGCAACAACTGAAAAAAAAAAATCACCCAAATCTCAACTATTTTCTAGAATATATGAAGAAAGACTTCACAGACAACGTTATATTTGGAGGACAGTCAGGAAGCATAGTATGGGCATGTCCAGTGGGGGACAGGGGGTGGGTCCAGGTAACAGCACTCTAGACTGCTTTGACCAGGGCTCCAAATGGTAGAAGAGCTTGGAGAAATTGTAAGTGATTTGGGTGCCTGGGGCCCAGGGCTGAGACGAGATGCAAAGATTGACAAGAGAAAAATCATGGGGAAGTGGTAAATACACTCATTCATCAATTCCATTACTTATTCAGCAGATATTTACTGATGAGCCCCTCTGTGAAAAACCTCTGCTAAATGCTGGGAATGCAATGGTGAGAACAAAAGTATGCAAGAAAGCTCTGATCTCACAGTCTAGATGGGGTGTTTGCGAGAGACAAACTCAGATAATTGCAGTGATGAATACGAAATTGTAGGAAGTATGGTGATTGTATGCCAGGAAGAAATTAGAAATGCATGCCAGGGCACTAGGGAACTGATAGAGGGCTTAAGCCAGGAAATACATTTGGGCTTCCAGAAATTAGAAATGCATGCCAAGGGCACTAGGGAACTGATAGAGGGCTTAAGCCAGGAAATACATTTGGGCTTCCAGAAAAGGTTCTTTGGTTACTATATATAGGTTGAGTGACTGACTTAGAAGATTAATATACTCTGTCTTTTAATTGGTGTATTTTCACAATTCACATTTAAAGTGGTTATTTATGTAATTTAATTAGAATCTACCATGTTTGTTACTACTATTTCATTGCATTGCTTTTGTATTTCTTTTCCTCAGTTTCTTTTTCTGCCTTTTCTTCTTTTAAATGAACATTTTATATGATTCAATTTTATCTCCTTTCTTAGCACATCATATATATTTCTTTATTTTTTAATGCCTGCCCTAAAGTTTGCAATAATAAAGTTTTAACCAATCTGAGATTTTATTTCACCTTCTCTTATGTTCCCAGTTTTTTGGTAGATCTGAGTTTCTGACCTCTATCATTTTCCTTCTCCCTGAAGAACTTATAATATTGCTTGCAGGGCATGTCTCCTGGAAATAAATTCCCTCAGTTTTTATTTGTCTGAGAAAGTCTTCATTTCTCCTTCATTTTTGCTGGAAATAGAATTCTACTCAGTCAAGTTTTTTTTTTTTAACACTTTAAATATTTCACTATACTCTCTTCTTGCATGTTTGTGACAAGAATTCTCCTGCAATAGGCAAGGCATTTTTTTTCCCGATTTGGCTTTCAAGATTTTTTTGTCTTTGGATTTCTGCAGTATGAATATGATATGCCTAAGTGTAACCTTTTTGGGGCTTATCCTGTTTCGTGTTCTCTGGGCTTCCCAGTGTCTTTATCTAGATCTATGGTTTTGTGTCTGTAATTAATTTTGGAAAGTTCACAAATATGAAGTTGGTAAAAAATTCAGGAAATTGTCTCTCATAAATTGGTACAAGTCAGCTTTAGCACATCCTGACCCCTTTTTAGAAATAAATCCAAAGTGTTTAAAATGTACCTGTCATTTGACTCAAAAAAACTTAGCCTTTTTTTGGCATCAGGGTGCCAAAAAATTTATACACATTTTAAGAGATGTTCGCCAGAGTCATAAGTGTTCAGACACTGATGGTAACCACTTTGAGCACCTCTTGTAATTATAGAAGTCAAACATGACTTGTATTTCATTTTTTGTTATTGGTATATATTGAGTGTTACAATTTTGATATAGTTTTTCCTTTCTTAAAATATATACTTTTTTTGGCACCCTCTGTATTATGTAAAATATTTCTTCTCTGTTCTTTCTTACATTGTTTCTGGTATTTTAACTAAACGAATGTGTGCTACACCTGTTGGAATTGCCCAACAGTTCTTAGAAGTGTTTTGTAAAAAATAAATATATTCCTTTTTTCTCTTTGTGTTTCAGTTTGGAAGGTTTCTATTGATCTATTTTTAAGTACACTAATTCTTTCCTTGGCTGTGTTCAATCTACAAATGAGCCCATTGATGACATTTTCCATTTCTGTTGTTATCATGTTTTTGATTTCTACCATTTCCTTTTGATTCTTTCTTAGAACTTACATTTCTCTGCTTACATTACTCATAAGTTCTTGCATGTTGTCTACTTTTTCCTTGAGAGCCCTTAACATATTTATAATAGTTTGAAATTTCCTGTATGATAATCCTAACATCCGCCACATCTGAGTCTACTTCTGATGCTGATTTTGTCTCTTCAGATTGTGTGTGTGTGTGTGTTTTTCTAGCCTTTTGTATGCCTTGTACTTTTTGTTGAACTCTCAACATGATGTATTGGGCAGTGGGAACTGAGGTAAATAGACCTTTAGTGTGAGGTATTATGTTAATCTGGCTGGGAGTTGGGCTGTGTTAAATGTTTGTGCTGACTATAGGTGCCAGAAACTTCAAATTGCTCTTGTTTCGTTGTTTCTGTCTGAGCTTTTAACTTTGAGCTTCTGTAAATTGGAGAAGAGGGAGTGTTCTATAATTTTATGAGTAAATCTCAATCTTTGATGGGCTTGTGTCGCTGGGCTATGACTTTCCCACAGTGTTTCTCGGTTTTCCTCCTCCACCTTAGGTGAGACAGGAAGACTAGAGGGGGCTGGAGTGGAGTGAAGGCCCTTTCCCAGATATGAACTCTGGTAAAGTCTTTCCCTGGAGAGTGTCCTTTGCTGTGGAAGACAGTCTGGGCCTGATCACTCTGTTAGTCTCCTTGCCAGAGCCAAGAGGATATTTCCTTCCACTGTGAGAAACTGGTGGGATCCCTGGAGCTTCTGTTCTCATGAAAGTGTGAGCCCCAGAACACGGTGGCCCCGGGAGTCGGACCCTCACATGCTAGTCCATGCTCAGCCCAGACTTCAGAATGACCTTCATCACTATGACCTCCATCAGAATGGCCTCGTCTGTTTATGTCTCCATTAGCTTCTGCTTCAGTTAAGTAGGTTCTCGCTGTGACTCTGGGTGTGTCCATCTGTCTTTCCAGATTCCAGGTGGCTGTTTGCTCTGTGTCCTCAGTTCTCTCATGAGACTAAGGAAAGTGATTTTTAATTTTTCAGCTTCTGTGTGTTGTAATGATGGGCACGACAACTTTTCATCTCTTTACATGACGGAGTTGAAACTATAGTTCTCTTTCTTTCTGTATGAAAAGATTCATCAAATAAAATGAAATGTTTTATAAAAAAAACATTTATTTAGTAATCCCACTATGCTGGTATACCTATTATTTTCTCTTTATATTCTCTTCATGTTGTTTTCAGTATGTATAATACATGAGCACAATTTTCTTTTCTTTTTTTTTTTAATAATTTTTTTTTTTGAACTGAAGTCTCACTCTGTCACCCAGACTGGAGTGCAGTGGCCGCTCCAGGCCACCGCAGCCTCGACCTGCTGGGCTCTGGCGATCCTTCTGCCTCAGCCTTCCAAGTAGCTGGAACCACAGGTGTGCGCTACTATGCCCGGCTAATTTTTTATTTTTTTATTTTTTATTGTAGAGATGAGGTCTCGCCAAGTTGCCTAGGCGGGTCTCAAACCCGCGGGCTCAGGCAATCCACTCACCTCGGCCTCCCAAAGCATGGGATTATAGGCTGAGCCACCGAGCCCGGCTAATTTTCTTTTTTTTTAAATTTATTTTTTCTGTCTTTAGTCTAAGTCTCACTCTGTCATCTGGACTGGAGTGCAATGGCATGCTCATGGCCACTGCAGTCTCAGACTTTTGGACTCAGGTGATCCTTCTGCCTCAGTCTTCCATGTAGCTGAACCACAGGTGCATGCTACCATGCCCTGCTAACTTTTTTTTTTTTTAAATTGTAGGGACCAGGGCTCATTAAGTTGCCCAGGCTGACCTCAAACTCCTAGGCTCAGGGAATCCTCTTGCCTCTGCCTCCCAAAGTGCTGTGATTATAGGCGTGAGCCACCGTGCTTGGCTACATTAGCACAATTTTCATCATGGTATACATGCAATTCAGTTTTTTTGTAAACTTGATATTATATACATTATTCATATTTATGCACATTTAATAATATTTTGATGCATGTATTATAATTTATCAAAACTATTTTTCTTTTATTATATATGTAACTTGTTTCCAATTTTTCCTCAGTGCTGAAAATGCCTAGATATTCATGTACACACGTTATTGTTTGTTTCTGGCTAATTATTGCCTTAGGATAAATTGCTAGAATTAAGAGAAAGAGTATAAACGTCTTTAAAGCTCTGGTTCTTTAATTTCTAAGATTTTCATAATTATTCATACTTATCAAACTGGCACATGAAATCAGTTTCACTATGCCATTGGCAGTTTTTCATGCTATTGAATTATTAATTTACTCCTGTTTAAGTATAAAATGACTTATCAGATTTTTCTAATTTACATTTTGATTATAAGAAAAGAATAATATTTTCCTGCATGATTTAGGTACTATTTATCAAAATAACCAGTCTTCAAAATCATGGAGTAATTCTGAAACCTGGCAGTAAACCTAGAAAAAAAAAGTAACGTTGGGAAACGGAAACTTAACAAGCTATTCCCAAAAAAGGTGAAAAGTTGGGTAAAGCACTTGCTTTTTAAAAGTGCCCTAAAGCCAGGAGTCATGACTGGCTGTACCTCTTCCTAGCCCTGGGAATGTTACTCAGCTTCTGTGAACTTCAGTTTCTTCACCTAGAGAATGAAGTTAATAAAATCTATTTTGGCCGGGCTCGGTGGCTCAGCCTGTAATCCCGCGCCTTTGGGAGGCTGCGGTGAGTGGATTGCCTGAGCCCGCGGGTTCGAGACCCACCTGGGCAGCGAGACCTCATCTCTACAATAAATCAAAACATCAGCCGGGCGTGGTAGCGCGCGCCTGTAATTCAGGCTACTACTCTGAAGGCTGAGGCGGAAGGATCGCTGGAGCCCAGCAGGTCGAGGCTGCGGTGGCCGGAAGCGGCCACTGCACTCCAGTCTGGGCGACGGAGTGAGACTCCAATTCAAAAATAAAATAAATAAATAAAATAAAACCTATTTTGCAGGAGTGTTATAAAGATTATAGATAAGGTTGCAGATTTAGCAAATAAATACAGGACCCAGTTAACCAGTTAAGTTTTAATTTCAGATAATACAACATATCTTGTTTTCTTTTTTTTTTTGAGTTGGAGTCTCACTCCTTCACCCAGGTTGGAGTGCAGTGGCATGCATGCTCATGTCCACCCCAGGGTCGACCTTCTGTGTTCCAGCGATCCTTCTGCTTCAGTCATCCGAGTAACTGGAACTATACACATGTGCTACCAGCCCGGCTATTTTAAATTTTATTGTAGAGACAAGGTCTGTCCAAGTTGCCCAAACTGGTCTCCAACTCGAGGGCTCAGGCAATCCACTCGCCTCAGCTTCCCAAATTGCTGGGATTACAGGCTGAGCCACTGAGCCCAGCCTCAACAAATCATTTTAAAATTATATGTTTCAAATTCACATAAGACATATATATTGTTTATCTGAAATTCAAATTTAACTGAGTGTCCTGATTTTATATGGCAACTTTAATTATAGGACCTAGTATAGAACCTAACAATAATAGGTACTTTATGAATATTATTTTTGGATAAATTGTAGATTAGAAACTGACTAATAGAATAAATAGTAGATATATGGTCATGCTTTAATGCATAAATTTAGGCATCTTAACTGAAAGACGGTGGCGCGCAGTGAGACTCAACACCCTTTAAGGCCAAGAGATTTATTAAAGCAGCGGCTACAGAAGGAAGGAAGAGGGTCTGTAACCGCGGGGTAGGGGAGGGAGAGTGAGAGAGAGCCCTCGAGAGAGGGCTGTATTTATCGGTTTGGGAGGGGGTGGCCAGTGCCGTGCTAGGGCCTGGCAAGGGCTGGCCAGTGCCGTGTTAGGGTCTTATTGGAGGGGGCTATGAGGTAGTATCCCTGTAGGGAGATAATATTTGCGCATAGGTTTAAGTTTCGTGCTGGAAAAGCTGGAGTTTAGGGCCTTTGTAGTCTTTGTTTGGTTCTATGTAGTGTTTAGCGCCATCTCGGGAGACGCCCTTCTGACTGTTCCCTGCACCCTTCATTAACCATTATTTCCTAGAAAAGGAAATATCTTCAAATGTTCAAAATGCAAAATTTTAAAAAGATAAAGCTTAAGTATTTTTAGTGCGTTTGCTACATACTTAGAGTGATGTATATCACCCACAGCATGTTCACCTTTAGCTATTTTGAATAATAATTTTTGATAACTTGTCTTATAGCTAATTGGCAAAGTGAATAAAAATAACTCAAAGAACAGAAGATGAGAAAGAAAGATGTACGGCTCATCCTAGACGTGCACTTTAAATACCCATTCTATGTGTTATTTGGTCTGCTTATTAGGACTTTCTAAAATGGAATGCCCACATTTAAACTTTATTCCTGGAAGTGTCTAACCAACGCAGAGTTCAAGGAAATGATTAACTTCCTTGTTTCAAAGACAACCGTTCTTTGAAGACAGCCTTCCCTACAGTTGTTGGATTTTATGGATAACTTACCTGTAGGAGTTTGTCACATTTTTTCTCAACTCAGGATTTTCTTAACTCAAGATTTCCTCCATCTGTTTCAATACTGATAACCTAAAATACAGGGACTTTCAGTTCTCCTGGAGACATGTGTCTTGCTGGTTTCTACCTCTCATCTAAACTTGTCCAGATCATTTTTAATCTTGATTTGCCTGTCTAAGAGACCAGCTGCTCTTTCCAGTTCTGTCAACCATAGATACATTTGATAGGAGTGATTTCTGTGCAGTGATCTAATATGGGAGTAACAATGCTAAGCCATCAGAGTCCTGTGGCACACACAGGAGACACCCTCCAGAAGGATATCAAGTCCACACATGGGCCTAGGGAATATGATTCTACTACTTGTAAATCCACTTCATTGCATAAACCTCCTGCCACCATTGATGGCTAACTTGTTGAAGATGCCACGAGAGACTGATTTTATGCCTTGTGTCAACCATTGACAGCATGTTTATGAAATTCCTAAAGCTGTCAGCATGGTAATAATGTCCAAAGGAAATGTGCCACTAGTTTAGCAAATGGTGTTCTTGACAAACCATCACCCTCATCATCACCAACTATCCATCAATGATATCTTTCATAACTCATTTTAGAACATTGGCTATTATAAGTCATGGTACTCATTCAGAGTTTGCAGAATCAATTCTTTTTTATTGCTATTTGAAACAACCAGGACCAATCTTCTATTTCTTTCCTTTGAAAGCTCTTCTGTTCAGCTTGAAGATTCAAAGATTCAAGTTCATGGAAGATTCTTTGAATCTATCGAGAACAATTTCTCCTTCTCTGCCTGCTTTTATGGTCTACTGTCTCAGGGAGATGAGAGTCCTTCCTGGGCTCTTCCTAGGAGTTTCCAAGCATAGGAAATAGTCACATCAATTAAGCAAGTCTTCTCACTTTCAAGACTGTAATATAATTATTCATATTGCCTCCAATTTCTCTTAATAGGCAAATCTTCAGGACTATAGCAACTGTGATTTCTGCTCTAAAGTCAGCATAACAATGGTGCTGCCTCTGGATTCAATGTCAAATCTATGCTAAGAGGCTAGTCCAGTGCCTGGGGTCTAGAAATAACAGAATTGGTTTTGGATCCTGACAGCTCTGAGGAAATTGGCCTTTTGTGTTTTAAAGAAGGCAGAGAGGTGAGGGGTAAGGAGATAAGGATAAGGAGGGAGAAAAAAAGACCCTGTCATTATCCCTGTTGGTTGGCAGACTTGGTGTTTTTTTTTTTTAAGGAATTTTATTTGTGTGTCAGATGGGATCTTAAGATTCCTTTCCTCCCCTTCCCCCCTCTCCTCCTTCCCTCCTTCCTTCCTTCCTTCCCTCCCTTCTTCTCTCCCTCCTTTCCTTCCTTCCTCCCTCCCTTCCTTCCTTCCTATAATCACCTTTATTTCTCTTCTCAGGCATGTGGATGCCTTTGGCTATTGAGTAAAGTTCACTTACTGTGAAATACTAGAAAAATAATATTAATACTTTTCAAACTTTCAGACCCTGCAAAGCTGCAGAGCCTGGGAAGCCAGGTGCCCTCAGGCCTCCAGCTGGGGCCTGGGAAGGTGGTTCAAGAACCAGCTCATGGGTGCCACCTCAAAATTAGGGATTCTCTGTTGGTCACAGTTTGGCACATTTCTTTTTCATCTACATCAGTATTTCCAACATCATGACTTTTTTAGTGCATGGCTTTATGTCAGAGGAGTTTAGGCCTTAAGAATTTGAAATGACACTAAAAACATCGTAATTACATAATACAGAAAATATTGTATATCAATTTTGGAGATCCTGCTACATAGAAAACACTTCCTCTCAAAGAATATTATGCTCGACTTGAACAAATCATGTTTTGTCTATGGCCATTCCTCCCTGAACATGCCTGATCTTGTCTGAACTAATTGCATTTTTTTTTTTGGTCAATCCGTACTGGAAATGTTGATGGCAATGACAATAATTGCAACAACCACTTATGCAGCACTTTACAAAGGATCTTAGCAGTTTCTCTGAGTTTACACAAAAAGAAATTAAGAGGACAGCACAATTATGTTGCTTCCTTCCAGGTATGCAGAGAGGGAAGGGTGAAGCTTGGACTAAATGAGGAAATTATAAAAATTAAAATAAAATATGGGAGTGGGGTTATATACGCATGAATAATTAATAGGCAGAAAAAAATCCCTCAGTAATTGACGCATTATTGAGCAACTCTTAGCAGCCTGCTTAGTTCACGAGAGTAAATTTCTCATTTTTATACTTTCTCTTTGAATCAAATTCCTAGCCGTTGTTTTTATTTTAAATAATTCATTCTAGAATCTTTCTAGTTTACAGAATTAGTTTTGCTTTCTAGAATTTCTTCTATGATAAATTTTATTTTGTCCTAAAGACAATGTTAGTGCTATTAACATTTAAATTAAAAAATTAACAATGGAATCCAGAAACCAAATTTTGCTCCCGTTGATTTGATCAGTAAGATTTTTTATCTTTTAATTTTACTTTGTATATCTCTCGCCTATAATTCTGTTCTAAATTTTATTCCTAAATATCCTGTCTAAGCCAAAATGTCATATAACTGGAATGCCTGGCTCAGTGATCATTATTTTTCCTTTGGAAATCACATTATGAAAAGAAACACATGGGGAGCAGCACACATGGGCACTGGATGAAGCCCTTCTTAGGATGTCCCGGTTCCGAGCTAGGTGCCACTGGGACATGCAGCTGAAAACGCTGCTGAGGATGCCTTGAGGGACAAAAGCCATGTCCACCCTGCAGCTCAGCACATGGTTGCAGGACAGCAATATCCTTGCCACTGGGGAGCTTGTTGGAAGTGCAGAATCCCATGTCCCCTCCCAGACTGGGTGTCACAGTGAACCCTGTCCCCATTACTACCGGCCCACTGGAGAAATCTCCCCCACTGTGCACCTGCTCACGCTTGCTCCTTCTGTTACCAAGTGCCAGGGGTTTGGTCCAGGTTGTGTTGATTACCACGCAGAAGGGCCCTCACTGAGACAGAGACTATTGCCAGCGAAGAAGTTTATATTATTTTGTGGGTGATGTCAGCCAAAGAGATGGGAGCCAAACCTCAAATCCATCCCTTTCCCCCACCAAAGTTGAGGATTTAAGTAGCTGAGAAGGAAAACAGGAGGGCCGGAAAGAGGAGCCCTCAACAAGCAATAGGTGGTCAAATGAGGGGTCTAGTGTCTCACTGACACGTGCAGTGCAGAAAAACAGGAATCAGGGAGAGGCGATGAGGAGGTCAACAGGCAACAGGTGCATCTAACTGTACAAATGCAAGTTTCTCAAGTCTCAGTTCTATGGGCATCTGGCTTGTTGGAGAATTGGGTCAGTTTTACTTCCCATCCCTGGAAACAAGGCATGTTATTATTTTTCATTCTTCCCAACTCTTCTTTCCAAAGTCTCTTTCAGTTGGAGCACAATATTTGATCATTGCAAACATTTCCACAATGTGAAGGTTGTGGGAAAAATATCACTGTCTCCCTTTCTTTAAAATAAATATGCCCCTCATAACCAATACTAACAGTTTGATCAGTGTCCTCACACTTCCCCCTTGAGTTCTCAGGTTTTTTTGTTTTTCTTACTCATTCTAACTCTCCATCAGTCATCCTCAACTGATCTCTGTGCCTGAATGGCTTTGAAATGAGATTTTGTAGTGGATACCTGTCTCTACAGCCCCAAAGCTGAGACTTTAAGTCTCAGTGGAGGCCGGGCTCAGTAGCTCAGCCTGTAATCCCAGCACCTTGGGAGGCTGAGATGAGAGGATTGCCTGAGCCTGCAGGTTCGAGACCAGCCAGGGTAACTTGGTGAGCCCTCATCTCTACAATAAATAAAAAATTAGCTGGGTGTGGTAGCGTGCGCCTGTAGTTCTGGCTCCTTGGAAGGATGAGGCGGAAGGATCGCCGGAGCCCAGCTGGTAGACGCTAGGATGGCCATGAGTGTGCCACTGCACTCCAGCCTGGGCAACAGAGTGAGACTCCAACTCTTAAAAAAAAGTCTCAGTGGATATTTCTTTTGGATGTTCCTTAGGACAGTTCAATTTCCCAAAACTGATGACAGTCCTTCCTGACCACCCATACAGAGAACTGAGTATTTCTCTGAATTTATGAATTGTTCAGGCACCCCTGAAATAGAATCCTATGCAGTGCTGCAGTCAAATCTCTTAAGCTATATTTTATTACCAAATTTGATGTAATGAGATTCAGCAAGCCCCATGTGATTGGAGAGTGCCTCCCTTCCTAATTTATTGGCAAGTTGGGCAGATTTAATGCCAATAAGTTGGGGGCATGGAGACCCCAAAGCTGCTGGAATTACATGACTGAGGAGTGAGTGTGTCTCCCCTGTTGTCAGCTCAGGTCAACATTCTTTGGTTACTTGTGCATCTCAGCATCATAGATTTCCCAGTCTTCTACCCCACCTGCCTTTCTCCATGTTCTAACAAATTTGAACTTTTTATGCTTTAAGTTTATGGTGACACACCAAACCATGTGTTGAGCTCACGAGACTATTCAGGGCTTTAGATATTACTCATGCATAAAAGAGAGAAGATTGTGGTGAATCAGTCATTCTGTTTTTGCCTCTAGACTCTCCTGTGATTCAGAAACAGACAAAACACACAGTGTCCATGGGAAAAGGGCAATGACTTCTTTTCTCCTTTGTGTTCCTTTTCTAGTTCTTGCTTTTAAGCCCATGTCTCCTAGAATCAGCTCTGGAGTTTGTGGGTCTAAATCAGGGCGTCTCACAGCAGCACTATTGCTATCTAGGCTGGCTCATTTCTGGTTGGGCAGGGGCTGTCTGTGCATGGTGGTATGTTGAGCAGCATCCCTGGGCTCTACTCGCTAGATGTTGGTAGCAGCTCCCCACCCCCTCCAGGCTGAGATAATAAAAAATTCTAAGCCGGGCTCGGTGGCTCAGCCTGTAATTCCGCGCCTTTGGGAAGCTGAGGTGAGTGGATTGCCTGAGCCTGAGGGTTCGAGACCCGCCTGGGCAGCGAGACCTCATCTCTACAATAAATCAAAAAATCAGCCGGGCGTGTTAGCGCATGCCTGTAATTCCAGCTACTTGGAAGGCTGAGGCGGAAGGATCGCTGGAGCCCAGCAGGTCGAGGCTGCGGTGGCCGGGAGCGGCCACTGTACTCCAGTCTGGGCGACAGAGTGAGACTCCAACTCAATAAATAAATAAATAAATAAATAAATAAATAAATAAATAAATAAATAAAAAATAAAACATTCTAAACAACTGCCAATGTCCCCTGAGAGAAAAAATATCGTCCTCGATTGAGAACCACTGGTCTAAATGATTTCCCCAACTGCTTGAGAATAAAAAGAAACTAGGTGCTTCTTAAGATCCCAAAACATGGCAACTAGCGTCCCTTCCTGTAAGGTGAACCCACCATGCCTGTTTCCCCACTGAGGATACAGTTTCTGTGTGGCCTCTCTGGCTACGTCTCTTTAGAGAATATACTTTCTAGCCGGGCTCGGTGGCTCAGCCTGTAATCCCGTGCCTTTGGGAGGCCGAGGTGAGTGAATTGCCTGAGCCCGCAGGTTCGAGACCCGCATGGGCAACTTGGCGAGACCTCATCTCTACAATAAATAAAAAAAAAATCAGCCGGGCATGGTAGCACGTTCCTGTAATTCCGGTTACTCGGAAGGCTGAGGAGGAAGGAGCCCAGCAGGTCGAGGCTGCGGTGGCCGGGAGCCGTCACTGCACTCCAGTCTGGGCGACAGAGTGAGACTCCAACTCAAAAAAAAAAAAAAAAAGAATACACTTTCTGCCTTTCGGCGAGTGAGAGCCAATCACGTGAGTGTGGTGGGTTGTGTGGGCACCTGACTCAACCCTATGTCCTACCCCACATCCAAATGCACTTCAAGTCCTGAGCCTCTTTAAGTCTTCTTTTTCTCCAACATCCAAGTTATTTACCTTTTTCTGCACCCATTTCTTGTCCTCCTATTTTGCGATTTGTAAGGATAAATCTGTCCTAGTTATGTGAATGGTAGAGCTTGAGTTTATTTTATTCTTCTTATTGTACTGAGATAATTTCTGAAAAGGGAAGCCAGAATTGTTGTTACTCTGCCAAGCTAAAACTGGAAGAGCTGGGTATATTTCCGTTGATTAATTCAGAGCACCCTCACACGCGCAGGAGGAGACAGCAAGCCTCACTGAACAGGGCACCTTCCTGCCAGCTGAGGACATGTGTGTGTGCTTCCAAAAGGATTCCTCATCACTGTTAAAAAAGAATCTCTATCTTAAGTTAGTTTTAAAAACTTTTGACTGAATTTTAATTGGTCAAACTTAATTTTTGTTTGCTTGTTTAGAACACATCTTTCCCAATTAAAACTTATTTGTTGAAACTCAGACCTCTAAGTATTGTTTCTTAATGCCACTTGTTAAAATCACAGAATTTTGTTTAGAAGGTGTCTTTTCCAAGTGGAAATCATATCTTGAAACTCAACCTGTAAATATTGTTTTTTATTACCATTTGCTCAAATCTCAAAATCTCAAAGTCAGAGTTGATTATACCTGGGAGACATGGTGTGGTGGTCTGTTTATGTGTTTATTTACTTATGACTTTGAGGAGAGACAAGTTCAGTGCTTGTAAAGCGAAGCAGTGCTATTTGAAGTTCAATACTAGGTGAATTTATTGTGGGCATGGATTACCTAAAGCTATAGGACAGGGGTGTTCAAACTTTTGGCTTTCTTTGGCCTCAACGGGTATCTTTTTGACTTCCCTGGGCCGTATTGAGTAAACAGGAATTGTCTTGGGCCAGACATAAATTATATAATCTCATTAGTAAGCATACATAATGTGATTTAAAAAATATTTTCTATTATAAAGTTTAGAAAAATGAGAACAATATAAAAGTAGTGGGAAATTTGACCTTGTTTTTTAATAACTAATCATCAGTGTGGTTGCGATGCTCAGTGAGTTCTCAAGGTGCCGATCAGATATGCTTGTTTGAATTTTGCTCTTTGTGGGTTTCATAACTGAAAACAGCTGTTCACAAGTGTATGTGCTGCCAAAAAGCAATGTCATGAATAAGGCGTGACTGTGAACTTGGAAAAATGGAATTATGCATGGGCTCATGAAGAAAATAAATGCTAAAAAACACACGATGTTACAAGATTTTGTGGGGCTGCCTTACTAGCTATCCTGGACTGCATATAGCCTGTAGGCCATGGATTAAACACGCCTGCTATAAAGCTTTTGCTCAGAGTTATGTCCTTTTTATTCGTGGCTTATCTAAGAGTGGGTCCCATGGAGCTCTTTCCTTTCTCACCCTCTCCCACCACTCCTGTGTGAGAGTTTTTATGAACATCCTGCCTCATAGGAAGTGATGACGCCTCTTCATTAGAGAAAGAGGGACCCCAGGCATAAGATGTCCCACTCTTGGGACAGGATGCTAGGAAATGACTGGATGGGACTAGGAGGAAAATGTGAAGCCTGTAGGCTCACATCATGTCCAGGTTGGGATTTCCATGTGCAGGTAGTATTGCAATTGATGCCCTTTGCTAGGCCTCAGATGAGTCAGGACAAACTTAGAGCCATAACTGAGTGTCATTTCTGACAGTGGCCTTAGAGATATATGAAGGAAGGAAGGAGCTGTGGCCAACTGTAACCACATCACCAACCCTTTCCTGTCCTCCTTCTGATGGGTGTAGGGGACGGGCCCCACCTGCTGCTCTGGGGTGCAGAGACCTCACAACAGGTAACTGAGAATGTGGTCACTTTTAGGCTGGTCAAGACATGATCTGATTGTGAGGAAAACAGGGACAAAAGCCACTATACTGTAACATCCCTCTTCTCGTGTTTTAGAACTTCCAGGTTTTCTCCACTTCAGCACTATTGACACATGGATTTGATCATCTCTGGTGGGTGCCGTCCTGGGCATTGGAGGGTAACCAGCAACCTCCTCTGCTTCCCCTACTAGATGCCAGTGGCATCTAGACAACTTGGATGACTCAAATGGCTCCAGACATCGCCACAGCATTTCCTGGGGATACTACCACTTGGGAATGAGAGCCACTAGTTCACTGACTGACTTTAAAAAAATGCCTATTATTTAAATCAGGCAGGTGAAGGGAGGGTGTCTTCTGATAGGTCCCAAAGAATACCTCTAAAACAGTATTCAAATGTATGTATTTTAAAATTACAGATTAGCAGCTGTGAGGGACTGAGCCATGCGGGCTAATGACAGAATTCTGGTGACATAGTTTGGATGGTCATCTCCCCCCAAATTTCATGTTGAAATGAGGTCCCCAGTGCTGGAGACGGGGCCTGATAGGAGGTGCTTGGGTCATGGGGGCTGATCCCTCATGAATGGCTTGATACTGTTTTCACGGTAACAAGTGAGTTCTTGCTCGATTAATTCACTCAAGAGCTGGTTGTTTGAAAGAGCCTGGTGACTCCTTCTTCTCTTGCTTCCACTCTCACCATGTGACATGCCTGCTCCCCTCACCTTCTGCCATGAGTAATAACCTCCCAAGGCCTCACCAGGAAGTCAGCAGATGCACATTGTGCAGAACCATGAGCCAATACATCTTTCTTTATAAATTACCCAATCTCAGTTATTCCTTTACAGCACCACAATTGGACTGATACAATCTGAGCTCTCAAATGTTTTTTTTTTAATCCCTGCAGCTGGATGCTTTCCAGGATTGAACTTTTTCTTTGTCTCCAGCTCAGTAAGCCATTGTCTTACAAGCGTCATTGTCTTTGTGGATCTTCCTAGATGTTTCTGGTCTCCTCTTTTCCATGCCTCCTCCTCTCCTTCTCAGCAGGTCTTAAATCTTTCTCAATGTCTCTCACCTCTTGAAGGCCCTATTGGCCATGGTCACCCCCTCCCTGCCATTTGTATCTTCCTCAGTGAATATCATCTTCTCCACCCAGTGCAGTGTCTCAAACCTGGGGCTTGCTTGTATCAGTATTGTCTTCAGGAATTGGTAAGCAATGTATGAGGGGAACCTGAAAAAAACCAGAATTATCTTTTGGAGAGTGAGCCTCTTGTAGTATAGGCTTGCCTGCTAGGAAAATTTTCTAGGAACCCATTGTCATCAATGTACCAGCTAGCATTGTTGAGAGGGCTGCATTACAGAAGAAATGCCCTGAGTTGTGGAAAACAGGTGACTGGTTCCTCCACCAAAACAATGCACCTGCCCACACCACACTGAGTGTTCAGCAGTTTTTGTCCAAAAATGGCATGATCCCTTGCTCTATCCTCCCTATTCACCCAATCTCGCCCCGAGTGACTTTTTTTGTTTCCTCAGATGAAAAGAGTCCTCAAAGGGAAACGTTTTTGTCAATGCGGAAGAAGTGAAACAAAAAATTGAAGAAGCATTAAAAGGCATCAAAGCTGACAAATTCAAAAACTGTTTTGAGCAGTGAAAAAAGGATCATGATGGGTGTATTATATCAAATGGAGAGTACTTTGAAGGTGATTGAAATTTAAACATGTAAGAATAAATACACAACGTTTTGAAATAAATAAATTCCATTTTTTGGGTGTCCCCCCTTATATTCCGGAAGAAACACAGTGAAGATCTTTCACAGCCTTGGGTTGTCCTAGAGAAAGCCATTGCATGACTCCATTCACAGCACCAGGTGCTGACTCGTGTTTCTGGAGACGCTAGCCTTTCTCTCCAGCCTATTGCAGACCCTGTGGATGCTTCGGCCACCTGACTCAGTGGCCTCTGGGCTTGCAGAGGGGACTGAACATGCCCTGGCCTCAGTCCTCACCATCTCATCCCCAGGGCAAGGTTGCATTAGTCACACAATCCAGAGGCCAGTAGGACAGGTCCTGTCTCAGGTGGGCGTGCTAGTCTTCGTGAGTGAGCATGATCCATCTCTTCCTTCCTCCTTCCTTACCCCTAGATGGGCAGGGAGTCTGGACTGAGTTGTGATCAATACTTAGTTCCATGCTGTGTGTCTCATGGGAGGAGGCATTGAGGAATAAAACATTTCACCATCTGGGGGCCTCAGACTTGCTGACTGTGGCACATATCATGGTGCAGTCTGGCCCATCTACTCTGCAGCCCAGTCATGTAGCAGACTGTTTATGGCCAGGAGTGGCAAATGCAGAGCCAGCATCAGGTCCCACCTTGGGCTTCACCATGGCTGCTTCATTCAATTCAACATTGCTTGGGGTGGGGGTGAATTTTAATGGGTGTCTTTATTATTTTCTCATAAGTTCCTGACTTGCCTCAGGCTTGCTTTGTTGGGAGGAAGCGATAGGTATAAAATCAGGTTGCTCATGTAGCATTTTTTATAGGAATGGCCACTCGCATCTCTTGCTGCAACCCAAGGTCATCCCATCTATAGAACCTGGCATGTGCCAAATGCATTTTGTCACACCAGTGATTTCTGCCTTTGAGAAAAATATATACACTGTTGCATATTGAGAGTCCAATGTGTACTTCTGAGCCAAAATAATATCTGTGGCCTGTCTTAAAATGAAAAAGGAGTAAATCCACACATGGGAAGATGCTATGACCTCGAAAGCTGACAGGTTTTTTTTCTTTTTTATTATAAAGATGTGGGTACAATTCAGGATTAGGTATACAAATATTGATTATGCAGGTACTCTCGTTGTTGAGGGAAAGTACTACACTTCCCTAGTAGTTTCCCTCAACTGCCAATCCCCACCCCTCCTCCCCTGACAGTTGCTCACTACTCCAATCTCTTTCTTATAGTATTATAATAGTTCAAGGTCCATTTATGAGTGAGAACAATTTTTTGTAAGAGTTGAGGTCTCACCTTGTCATCCAGGCTGGAGTGCAGTGACCCAATCATAGCTCACTGCAGCCTCGAACACCTGGGTTCAAACGATCCACCTGCTTCAACCTCCTGAGTTGCTGGGACCATAGTGTGTCACCATACCTGGCTAAAGTTTTTATTTTTTTTGTACAGATGGGAATCTCGCTATCTTGTCCAGGCTGGACTTGAACTCCTGGCTCAGAGATCCTCCTGCCTCAGTTACCTGAGTGTCTAGGATTATAAGCATGAGCCACGACACCTGAAGACAGCTGATAATTTAATGCAGATTTCCTTAAATCCGTGATTTCCTGTCAGTTCTGGTTTAGATAACTCACTGAGGCATGCATGCGAACAGGGAGAACAAGAGTCTACCTGACTCACAACCCTATCTGGGGACAGGCTGTGCCTGGCATCTGGTAGGCATTTGACTCACTCAATGCTACTTAACAAATGAATGAATGCTTCATGGCACTATGTGCTCTTCAACAGCCAGATTATATTTTGTCATTATGGGTTTATTTTGTCATCATTGGACTGATATATATTTCTCCCCTAACATAAGCTAGATGCCTCACTTTGTCTTAACAACAAGCCTGGCCTGAGCATCTGCTGGTGTCAAGCACATCTGCAAAAGTCCACTGGCTATTGAAAATTCCATGAAAATGCAATAAAGTATAAAACTCAGCTCTTCACCCAAACTAGTCATGTTTCAAGTACTCAATACTCACATGGGACTGGTGGCCACTGTGTTGGATAATGCAGGCTTATAGAACATTTTTTTTTTTGAGTTGGAGTCTCACTCTGTCACCCAGGCTGGAGTGCAGTGGAACACTCACGGCCACTGCAGCCTCAACCTTCTAGCCTCAGCCAATCCTTCAACCTCAGCCTCCCAAGTAGCTGGAACTACAGACATGTGCCACCATGCCCAGCTAATTTTTAAAAAAAATTTATTGTAGAGATGAGGTCTCACCAAGTTGCTCAAGCTGGGCTCAAATTTGTGGGCTCAGATAATCCTCTCATCTTGGCCTCCCAGAGTGCTGAGATTATGGGCATGAGCCACCGCACCTGACCAGAACATTTCTATCCTTGCAGAAAGTTCTGCTAGATAACGGTCTAGATGCTGATGAATCTGTGAAGACAGAGCTCCACCTCTGTGGAGCAAATTTCCTGGGCAAAAGTCTACTGAGTGGTACATCACACAGGCCACCTGGAGGAGATGTGCGCCAAGTATTTGTGGAAGAAATTAATATGTGATTTTCCTGTGATTTTCCATCAATGCTTGGATGTTATCAAGGACATGCACGTCTAGACAATTCTTCCTAGAGCCCTGTGTACCTGTAGAAGACATGCTTGAGGATTTGAGAAGCTTGTCTCCCTTTTGTGGTAAATAGAAAATAAACACTGAATAAAGAGGGGGTTCTTCAGTCTCTCTAAGCTTGCTGATATCAGAGAGGGTCTCTCTCTTTCTCTTTTTTCATATAAGTGAGGGTTTGTGTCAAGCTTAAACAAATGCTATAAAAATTTATTTGATGAAAGGCAAAGATGTGACATGAAAACATGTAGGAAAAGCAAACAATAATCTTTGTTTGTTGTTTGACAATACTTTCCTTTTCCTTATCTATGCAAATTTGTTGTTTCTTTTATTGTTGAGTTGTCTTTTTCTTCTTCTTTTTTTTTTTGAACTGGGGTCTCAGTCTGTTGCTCAGGCTGGAGTGCAGTGGCACGATCACAGCTCACCACAGTCTAGACCTCCTGGACTCAGGTGACATTGCCACTTCAGCCTCTCTAGTAGCTGGGACTGCAGGTGCATGCCACCATGTCTGGTTAATTAAAAAAAAAAAAAACTTTTGTGGGGGCAAGATCTCACTATGTTGTCCAGACTGGTCTTGAACTCCTGGGCTCAAGCAATCTTTTGTCTTGACCTCCTGAAGTACTGGGATTACTGACATGAGCCACCATGCCCAGCTCTTTGAGTGTTTTAAAGGAAGATTGCCGATGTCACTTACATTTTTTCTATGAGTTTCTTTTTGCTCAGTTGGTATGAAGAAGTAGATGGAAGCATAACTCAATCTATTAACATATATACCCTGGAACTGTAGTGATGAGATTGAAAATTTTTTCTGGCGCTAATAATGCAGTTGAGTTCCATGTGGGTAAAGAGTTGACTTACCTTCTCCTTTTGCCCCATAGCTTGGGGGAGGAAAAAGTTCTGTTGCTGGACCACCCTGTTCAACCTGTACAAGATGTCTCAGAACCACCAGAGAACCTGAACTCATTTGCTTCCCCTGGATCCAAGAGCTCTGCCGGGGGAAATGGAGTTGGTGTAGAATGTTTCTGCTTGGTGCTCAGAGCATCTACCCTCTTTTCCTTCCGTGCGCCACAGAGCATCTATTGAATGGCTCATGAGCTGGAATAGAGCTCACTCTGGTAAGCTCAGCCTGGAGGTATGGAAGAATTTTATGTTCATCTGTGGGGCTCAGAGGGAGAGGAAAGCAGCCTTAGAGGTTTTTCCCAAGATGTTGTCAGATGCTCCTGGCCAGAAAGACCAGGGAGGCAGGGGGAGGAGGGCAGTGAGCAGACGGATAGAGACTGGCCATCTGTGACCTTCTTTGTGGCTTATCCTCCCTTCTCCAACTTTTTTTTTTAATCAAAAAGAAAAAATCAGTTTGGCAAAATGAAATGATCCGAATGTTCATAGCTGTTGCTATTTGTTGAAATGACCTGTGGTAATAACTGCTCCATTTGTGATGAAACCTAAATAAGACCATAGGTTTTAATAATTTGAATGACCCTGTTTTTAATGCTACTTGAAAATATTCTACTCACTCTTTGGAAATAGCAAAGCTAAATAGGGAGAAACAAAATGATACCATTTATAAATATTAAAATGGGCAACCATGGGTTTATTTTCAGTGCTGCCCTGGAAAGACTATCATAATTAAGGTTTTTCTAGAAAACTCCCGAGAGTTAAGAAGTCCTGGGTTGAAGTGCTAGCTCTGCCTTGCTGTAGGCTACATGACCTTGGAAGTTACTTAGGATTCTCTTTATCCTTCTCTAGAAGATGGGGTCAGCAGTACATGCTTCATGTGGGATACTATACAGTGTTCAGGATGGAACCTGCACAGCGTAGGAGCTCAAGAAATGACAGTTGACATTATATTTAGAAGTTCCAAGCCATTCATAGTGTATTTTCTCTCTCACCTGAACCAGAAGGCTTCAAGAGGTCAGGACTAACATCAGCAAGTGCCAGGAAGCTCTAGGCTTGGTGATGGATGCTTGAAAGTTTAAAGGAGATCAGTGAATTCCAAGGCCACATATTTAGCACCCTGTACCCCAGGAGATACACTGGAGAGATGCAAAACAAAAGAAAACCCTCATTTCCACAGTTACTAGTTGCTGTTAATGCCCTTACAGAAGTGTAAAACACGCAGTAAGGGGTTCAGAGCCTAAGTGTGTATCAGGTGGAAGTTCACAGAAGCCTAACACCTAGGTCAGGAGGCGATGCACCCAGCTCTGGCCCCTCCCAACCAGAGTGTCCCAGAGGGAAACTGCTGCCTTGGAATTCTGAGCCCTTGACTGTTTTTTTCTCTTCTTGAATTTCTCATCAATGGAATTATGCAACATGGACTTCTGGGTTTGCTTCTTTCACTCAACACTATCATGAGGTAAATTAAATTAAAACAGTTTTTATTTTGAAATCATTCTAGATTCAAAAGTATTTGAAAAAACAATAAAATTTTAAATTATATGGTGAGGTCCTATGTATCCTTTTCCTGATTTTCTCTACTGGTAACATCTTAAAAAAACTACAGAGTCCTCGCAGAAGGCCTTGGAACAATACACAGGGTTTATTCATATTTCATCAGCTTTTTTTGTTTACCTGTTTATTCCCCTGTTTAAGGATTCTCTGTCTTTTTTTCTGACTTCCTCTGAGATACCTGGACAGAATTTAGAATTTCATATTGATTTATTTAATATTTGTGAGCTTATCTCTTTTTTAAATAGCTTTTTAACTGGTTAGTGTTGGTATTTTGCCATTTATACACAATTTATCACCAGCTAGGATGTTGATATTTTGCCAGTTCTAATGAAATATGGATACCTAATCTCTCTGCAATCCTTTCCTTACCCCATTTATAATATAATTATATTTAATATTTTTTTACATACATTGATAGCACCAGGTAGTGTTATAATTTTTGCTTCAACCATCAAACATACTTTAGAAAACTCAAGAGGAGAAGGAAAGTCTATTTCTCCATATGTTTTACTTTTTTGTTATTCTCTCTTCTCACCTAATGATCCAGTATTGCTTCTTTCATGATTTCCTTTTGCTTGGAGAACTTCCTCCAACCATTCTCTGAGTAACTTGCTTGTGGCAATTTCTCTCACTATTCCTTCATCCGAGGATGTCTTTGCTTACCCTCCAGGCCTGAAGGATGCTTTCCCTGGTATAGAATTTTGGTTGACAGTCCTTTTCCCTCAGTATTTATTTGTGAAATGTTTCCCTATTTTCCTCTGGCTTCCATGGCTCCAGATGGGAAATCCGCTTTCATTTGACACAACATCCTCCTCTACATAACGTGCTGCTTTTCTCTGGCCACGTCCAGATATTTTTCTTAGTCTTCAGTTTTTCAGAGGTTTAATTATGGGGTATCCTGGTATGAATTTCTTTGGGATTCTTGTATTCTCTCAACTCACTGGACCTTTAGGTTTACAAGTTTCACTAAATTTGGGATGTTAAAAGGTACTTTTTTGGTACCACTTTGTCTTTTTTTCTCTGATGATGACATAGGCCCCGTGAGTCTGTTTTCTCTTCTTCAGCCCATTTTCTCTGTATTGCTCAGATTTGGGAGATTTTTGGGGGGGAGGAGGCGGGGTCCCACACTGTTGCCCAGGCTGGAGTGTAGAGGCACCATCCTGGCTCACTGTAGCCTCAACCTTCTGGGCTCAGGTGATCCTCCTGCTTCAGCTTCCTTAGTAGCTGGGATTGCAGATGTGTACTACCATGCCCTGCTAATTTATTTATTTATGATTATTATATTATTTTTGTAGAGACAAGTTCTTGCTATGTTGTCCAGGCTGGTCTCAAACTCTTGAACTCAAGCAATCCTCCCCTCTTGGCCTCCCAGAGTTCTGGGATTACAGGAATGAGCCACTACACCTGGTCAGATTTGATGACTTTTGCTGCTTGTACACGAGTTCCCTAATTCTATCTTTTGCCCTCTCCACTGTACTAAGAAGTCCATTCACTGGGGATTTTGTTTGTCTTTTGGGTATTGTATTTTTTGGTTTTCAATCTCATTTGGTTTTCCTTTATTCCTTTACTAACATTTTCTGATTTTCCATGTATTCCATGAGGATTCACTATTGCTTGCTGAAATGTGTTTATGATGGTTATGTTAAAATCCTTCTCAGATAATCTCAACCTCTGACTCCCCTCCTGCTGTTGTCTATTTTCCTCATTCTAGTTGTGATGGCCCTGGAATGCTGAGTGATCTGGGGTTGAAGTCTGAACATTTGGGACACTGTATCATGAGACTCTCAGAGGGTCCTTTGCAGCAGGGTTCCCCATGGGGCTGTTGTGCCTGGGAAGGGTGTGGGGGCAGCTTCCTGTGGGCCTGCTGCCGCCGCCAGCCACAGCAGGGCACTAACCGCACTGACTGACTGTGGACAAGAGGGTGGACGCCCACTTCCCCTTGGCCCTTCGGATTCATTCCAGGGGAAGGTGGGGCTTAGACCACACTCAGCCCTCCTGGGCCCTGCTGACTCCTGGGGAAGGTGGAGAGGAAGCAGGGTGTCCCTCGTGCTGGTTCTTCCTCCTGTCGCTGCTGCCTCACTGATGCCAGATGGGGAGGGGCCTCCCTACTCAGTCCTGTTGATGTGAAGGGGGTCAAAGTGGACTAGAACTGCCACAGCTCATCACCTCTCTTGCTGGGGGGTGGCAGAGCTTGCTAGGGAGAGGCACAGGCAGGTGGCTGGCCCCATCTCTCATGACTTTGCTCAGGGATTTGCTGCTGGTTGGGACAGGGCTCAGCTCTACTTTGGACCCACAAATGCTACCCAGGCGGGGGTCAGGGAGCCACGTGCTTGTGTGGGGGATGGGATGGAGCCCCTCAATGCTCAGCCCGGCCCTAGATTCCTGTGGGGGTCAGGGTAGAAGGTCCACTCCCTGCTGGCCCCAGGGCACAGAAAGCCTGGGCACAGACTGCATGTGTCTGATGAGAGTCTTGCCAAAAAGGTCTCTATGACTGGACCTCCTTTTCCTTGGTCCTCTGGCTGGATGGGAGGTGCCTGCGGCATTTCTGTGGAGCTGCTTTGGTCTGTCTGTTGGTGGTGGCAGACTAGAGGTCCCTGCAACACGCTTGTGGGCCCATGAGGGATGTCGGGAGCCCAGGAGCTCAGTTCTGCATCCTCCCTCAAGCCCAGCTCCCTGAACATCCTGCCTTGGTATTTGTACCTTTAGATGTCCTGTGCCCAATGGCTGTGCTCTGTCCTGGGCCTTGGTCTAAGAGGCAGGACCTGGGAGGAACGGGGCTGCTACTTTGATGGGACTGGAAGTCTCCCCCACAACAGAAGCCATTGAAATCCCTTCTCACTGATCTCTGGGGGGGGGTCTCCCTCCCAGGCAGAACAGGACGTGTTCTCTGGTAGGGGTTGCTGGAGCTCCTCTCTACCAAGTGAGATGGAAGAACGTGCTCTTTAACTCACAGAGGGCTCTCGCTCGCACCGTCTCTCCTGCATCTTCCTGTAACTCCGAGGCCTGCAGAGCCTGCCTTCCAACATACTGACATCAGTTCAGAAGAGAACATGAGATCCTCCGAGTTAGGGTTTGTCCTAGTTAGTTCTCACCTGGAGTGGTAATTAGAAGTTGGTTCCTAATTGCTGTGCCATGCTGGTTATTTCATATACATTTCACAGTCTCATTTACAAACTTCTTCCCTTTTAATCCTTAGACAATGCCCAGAAGAACACATTTGGGTAATTTTGAATGATGAGTGGCATTTTCCTTACTTGTATTTTGAATCACAAGAAGGGAAAGGTGGTAAAGACAAAAATGCAAAAATCACATAAAGAAACCAAAATGTTTATCTTTGGGCTCAAGGACCCTTCATGACAGGTGGGTCACGGGGTCTGCAGGTCAGCAACAGGAGCCCGTCAGTTGTACCTTCTACGGTCTGGTTTTTGTTTGAGTCTCCATATTGAAACAAAGAAGAAGAGATAAATGCGCCAGATTATATGCCCAAATGGAGAATCTGAGGGGTGGAGGAAAAGAAAAACCTTCCAGTGGAAAATTGCTTTGAAATATATGACCTCCAAATCTACTTAACGTTAGGTCAGAAGAATATTGTGTAGCACAAACTAATTTTGCAAATGACATTTCAAAGATATCTTTTTAACCTAATTTAAGGGCATTCTATTGTGATTCTCTACATACTGTTTGTGAATAAAAAATCTAATTACAGTAGTTAGGCAAATTAAAATTCTTCTGGATGCAGCAATCTTTCCTTCCTTCCTTCCTTCCTTCCTTCCTTCCTTCCTTCCTTCCTTCCTTCCTGGGAATGCCAAGGAATGTTGCTTGATATTTTAGGAAGTGAAGGCAGAGACACGCAATTATTCTAGAGGGTCTGAAAAAGTTTTCCTGAATTTCTGTCTATCCACCTCTCAATTTAGTGGTTGTTATCCCTGCAGCAACTAGAGAAAAGTTTTAACACTACAGGGGTCGATGATTTCCTTACAGTCACTGCCTCTGCATTTTAACTATGGTGCCATCAAGTGGTGATCAAAAGACATCGTTAATAGAGCTGAGCTAGTCAGTGGACTTGGAAACTAGAAATACTTAGAAATTTCCAAGTCCCTCATTAAGGAGTTCAAATGTTCATTTAAAACACTAAACTGCAACTGGATGTGTTGCATCTTTAATGTATCAGAATTCAAATAAGACAAAAAAGTCTCCAGTTCAAACCTTTAAAGTCTGTATAAAAGTCTTGCACAAGTTTCTTTCCTCTGCTCCATTGTAAGCTTATTTGCTTAGACAATGAAGCGTTTTTTTCTTCAGCGACCATATTTTCCTGCTCTTGACTGTGTGGTGGCCCCTGTGCATCGATTCTTTGCCTCAGTATCTTTCTTTAGTCATTTGTCTGTTTTTTTTTTTAAACATCATGTCTGTGTTTTGGATAACTCCCTACTAGTTCTATGATTTACCACACAGGTAGATCCGCATTCCAGTCCACAAGGTGGTCAGGTTTGATATGCCTGGTTGGTCAGGTGAAGGTCGTGTACTGATAAGAAAATGTTTGATTGCTTACCCTATTTTCATTTGGAACTGCCTGCAATAAACGTATCTACGTCTAAACTACACTGACTCACCTTGGTGTATTTTTCTGCTTCTCGCGTATTATCTTCAGCTCAGTAGCATAAATAAATATTTCATAAGAAAGGAAAAAAAAATAAATTTCTAATGACTTTCAATGTTTTCTTAACTCCTGGATAAAGTTTCTACAGGGGCTGCAAAAAGCCCAAAATAGTTGGGTGCAGTGACTGACGCCTATAATCCCAGCACTTTGGGAGGCCAAGATGAGAGGATTACCTGAGCCCACAGGTTCGAGACCAGTCTGGGCAGCTTGGTGAGACTGCATCTCTACAATAAATCAAAAACTTAGCTGGGCGTGGTGGTGCATGCCTATAGTTCCAGCTACTTGGAAGGTTGAGGCGGAATGATCACCTGAGTCCAGCAGGTTGAGGCTGTGGTGGCCGTGAGCATGTCACTGCACTCCAGTTTGGGAGACAGAGGGAGACTCCAACTCAAAAAAAAAAAAAAAAAAAGAAAAAGCCCAAATAACTTCCTCCATGGAGACACAAATTGTAGGATGCCTGTAGTGATGTTTCAAAAGTTCTTCTCTATCCAAAAGAACAATACCATCGCTTTGCAGATCAGAATGATGAGCATAAATGATCAGAAGAAAGTGAGATGCTTATCACAAAGAGAATCAGGGACAGGCTTGTTTTAACATTGAGTGTATGAGGTTTCTAAGTATTAAGACAGGCTTCCTTAAGGAGTGGGAAGAAGACAGACTGAAAAATTAGAAGAAAAAGAAAGAAAGAGAAATTGTCCAAGGCAGGCATCACATATGGCAAGACCTTGTGGATTAGGTAATGTCAAAATGAACAAATGAAAACTGATATGACTTATTAATGTAAACCATATGAAATTACAATATTCACACATTTTTAAACTACAAAAATTGCAGTTTTGCAGAATTTGAGTTTATACTTTATGAGGCTCTGGTACAAATATAACCACCTGAAAAGATAAATTCTAGAGCAACTCAAATGATCACAAAGTCAAGTGATTTTCATCTTGGAGCTTCATTTTACTTCTAATTTTGAAAGGTAAGAGCTTTACTGGTGAGGACTCAGGTATGCTTCCAAAGGTTGCCTACAGGGTGGGGGGACTTGTGGAGCCTGGAACACCCACAGTGGCCCGGCTCAGGACTGTCTTACTGTGGTCATAACCATGGGGCCTCAGTGTGATGAGTAGTATTGTGTAGATGCGGTGCCTCTGTCACATCCACAGGGATCCAGTGTGATGTGATGCTCTGTGTAGAGTGGATGATGTGCCTCTGTTGTGTTCACGAGATCCAGTGCGATGTTCCATGTGGTGTGGATGCCGTGCCTCTGTTGTGTCCATGGAATCCAGTGTGACATTCTATGCGGTGAGGACGCCATGCCTCTGCCATGTGGAGATCCAGTGTGATGTCTCTGTGTGGTGTGGACGCCGTGCCTCTGCTGTGTCTATATCCTCTGAATGGTGTGGACTTTCTGTGTTTCCGCCGTGTTCATGGGGTCCAGTATGATTCTCTGTGTGATGTGGACACTGTGCCTCTGTCATGTGTGCAGGGATCCAACGTAACACTCTGTGTGGTGTGGACACTGTGCCTCTGCCACGTCCACAGAGCCCCATGTGATGTTCTGTAGCTTGCTGTCCTGGTCCTCCACAGGCTGTGGTGATCCTTACTGTTAGATCCTCAAGGCTGAGCTCCTCAGTCTACACTGACATGCCTACCCTTTCTCCAGTGCACGGCACCATGCTGGTTGGAGCCTTCTGTGTGACCAAGTATTGGAGCCTTCTGTATAGTCAGGTATTCTGTGTAATCAGCACTCCTGTGAGCTGAACCATACCAAGCTGTATCTAGGTTGCTATGTGTGTCCTTTTGGCAATCCTGGTGCTTTTTTCTATTGATTAATCTTGGTAAAGAAGTTTAGTGCATGTTGAATTTCAAAATAAATGAGAGGAAGAATTCCAATACCTGATATAAAGACAGTAATGAGGACACTGATATTGGAGAAGGAGGGTCAAACAGATGAATGAAACACAGCAGAAGAAGGAAAGACCATACCTTCAGTGGTTTTTTTTTGACAATGGTAACAAGGTAATTCAATAAGAAATGATTGATTTTTTGACAAATGGTGGGAATAATATTTCCTATATTTAAAAATGAGCCTCAACCTATATCTTGTACAATGTACATATATTTACTTGAAATGTATCATAAGCCTCATTGCAAAACTTCAAACTAAAGGTTCTAGAACAAAACATGGGATGAAATTTGTGTGTGTCTTTGGCCAAGCAACTACTTTTTAAAGTAAGATATAATAAACACACATCATAACAGAAAAAATGAATACATTGAAGGAACTTCATCTAAATTAAAAACTTTTGCTCTTTGGAAGACATTGTAAAACAGAGGTCACCAACCCCTGGGCCACGGACCGGTACCTGTAAGGAACCAGACTGTATAGCAGGAGGTGAGCAGATGGGTGAGTGAGTAAAGCTTCATCTGTATTTAGAGCTGCTTCCCATCGCTTGCATTACTGCCTGAGCTCTGCCTCCTGTCAGATCAGTACTGCAAAGCCTGCTTCCATTTCCAACATCCTATCTTTGTGATGCAGGGTTTTCTGCAGTGACAGCAACTGAAACCAGATTATGGAGTAGACTGGACATAAGCAACACTCTTTGGGTGTCACTCTTGCCCATCACCCCCAGATGGGACCGTCTAGTTGCAGGAAAACAAACTCACAACTCTCACTGATTCTGTGCTATGGTGAATTGTATAATTATTTCATTATATATTACAATGTAATAATAATAAAAATAAAGTGCACAATAAATGTAATGTGCTTGAATCATTTGAAACCATCCCCACCTTCCACCTCCATCTGTGGAATGATTGTCTTCCACAAAACCGGTCCCTGATGCCAAAAAGGTTAGGGATTGCTGATGTAAAGAATATAAAATGATAAGAAATAGACTGGGAGAAAACACTTATCAAACACATTTCTGATTTAAAGGACTTCAGTAATCAGAATTTTCACAAAACAATTTGAAAACAATACAAAAGTAGGGCAGTGGCAAAGATGTGGCTACTTCACTAAAGAAAATGTGTTGACAGCAAGTGAGAGAACGTAAGGATGCTCAAGGTCATTAGTCACTAGAGAAATTCAAATTAAAATCAAAAGGATTATACACATTTATGACAAATTAAAACAAAAAGAGGCCAGGGTCGGTGGCTTAGCCTGTAATTCCAGCACTTTGGGAGGCCGAGGCAAGTGGACTGCCTGAGCCTGTGGGTTCGACATAAGCCCAGGTCACTAGGCGAGGCTTTGTCTCTACAATAAAAAAATTAGGGTGTGGTAGCATGCGCCTGTAGTTCTGGTTACTTGGAAGGCTGAGGCGGAAGAATCACTGGAGGCCAGCAGGTTGATACTGGGGTGGCCGTGAGGGTGACACTGCACTCCAGCCTCAAAACAAAACAAAAAGACCAAAGCGGATTCTATAAATCCTGCCAAATCCTTGGCAGTTTCTTATAAAGTTAAGTATATAAATACCATTGAACTTAATAGTATAACTAGATGTCTACCTAAGGTAAATGAAAACATATATCCATACCAAGAACCATATATAAATGTCTATAGTACACTTTTCTGCATAAACCCCAACTTAAATGTCTTAAATATCCATCAGCTTGTGAATAGGTAAACAAATTGTGGTACATTTTTACACAATGGGATGCTACTTGGTGATCAAAAGAATAAGCTACTGATACATGCAATAATGAAATCGTTACATTGATGGAGTCTAGAGTCAAAGGCTGTATATTGTATGATTTCATTTCTATGACATTTTAGAAAGATAAAACTATATAATTGAAATCAGATTTGTGCCTGCCAAGTGCTGGAACTGGTGGGAATGACTGATTACTTTGGGGTGTGAGGGAACTCTTGTGGGTAATAGAAATTGTCCATGTTTATGGTGGTAGCCTCACAACCATGTTCTTTTGTCAAAGCTCAGAACTCTACACGTAAAAAAGGCTGTCTTTTACTATTGTAAATTATGCCTCAATAAGTCTGATATTAAAAACATAAAAATAGATTCAAAAAAAGGGACTACATATATTTCTCGATTTCTTTCTCTTCTTCTGTCCAAACATATCCACCTTTTCGCTAGTAGTAGACTTTGCATAATAAGTAATGTGAGAGAGATCAGTTCTTCCCTGCCTTCAAGTCAATTGTTGCTGGCTCAGTTCAATTTTTATTTGCATACGTAAGAGTTACCACTGACTGTTTTCCTGGAACACAGCTTCCCAACGACAATGCCCACAAACAAGTAATAATTGAAGCCCTTGGGGACAGTGTGGCTAGTTTCTCCAGCAAGAACAGCCAATCCTTTCTTTTGTGTGTCTTGCAGAAGTGATTGTAGTTTCACATGTGCCAGCATATGAAAGAGTTTAGGAAGCCCAGTAGAAATTTTGTAGGATACTGTTAACATTTAGAGGTTCTTCATATACTTGAATTCCATCCACCTTTCCATTCATCCATCCATCCACCCATCCACCCATTTGTCCATCCATCCATACATTCATTCACTCATTTGCTTATCCACCTACTGTTAACATTTAGAGATTCTTCATATACTTGAATTCCACCCATCCACCCATTCTTCCTTCCATCCATCCATCCATCTATCCATCCATCCATCCATCCACCCATCCACCCACCCACTTATACACCCATCTACTCATCCATCCATCCACTTACCCATCCACCTATCTACTCATATATCTATCCACACATCCACCCACCCACCCATCCACCCATCCACCCATCTACCCACCAACACATTTATCCATCCACCCACCTATCCAGTATCTACCCATTATCCATCCACCCTTCCATTCACTCACTTGTCTACTCATTTATCCATCCATCCATCCATCCATCCACCCACCCACCCACCTACCCACCCATCCATCCACCCATCCATCCACCCACCTACCCACCCTTCA
>NW_007248828.1:364454-376162 GCF_000164805.1 Carlito syrichta
CCCACCCTTCCATTCTCCCCTCTCTCCATTCACCCCTCCATCCATTCAGTGTATACTCAGTTAGCACTTACAGGACCAGACATTCTGTTAGGCACAGGGGATAGTGGTAAATAAGTTTAGGAACAACCTCTCCTCTATCTAGAGAAACATTCCAACAATATGCAGGAAACCCAGTGTCATAGGTTCTTTGATGGAAGAAATAGAGATGGTTTTAGAAAATATGATTTGGGCACTGAGCCCAGACCTGGGCTAAGAGAAGACTTCCTGCAGTCACATTTCATAAACTGAGATTTTAAAAAAGTCGCTGACAATGAGCAAGGCAAGAAAACAGTCTATACAAACCCCAGAAATTTAGAGAGACTATGACAAGTTGGAAAAAAATGGAAAGAAGAATATTAATAATGTTGCATCAGTGTCATGTGAGGAGGTATGTCTGGGCATTAAAGTTAATGAAGACAAGCTGAGGGATGCAGCCCTGGGGGAGAAGATGAAGATTATAAAGGAGACTTACAGCTCTTATTTGAGACTTTGAACTTCATCCTGAGAACAAGAGGATTCAGTGCGAAAGAATGCTTTATGTTTTTAGGAAAATCACTCTTACCCCAGAGGAGGAATTTGATTAAAAAAGGGATAAAACTGAAAGCAAGAAAATTATTTTAGAGACATATTTGAAAGTAATAAAATCGAATTTCTTTGAAAATGATTTTCACATTATATTTTACACTAATTCAATCTGTATTCATCAATTGTACAAATTTGCCATGGACAGTCTATTACAAAATCTCTTTAAAGATAAAATTTCAGTCTGTATAATTGCAGAGTTGGCTTCTCAGTCTCCCAGAGGTGGTCAGTATTATTTAGAGCCACTTCTGCTGGGCATTCTGTATTACTTTACAATTATTTATAGAAGAAGCCCATACACTGATTTATTAATTTTAGATCCCAGGCAAAAGCTGAAGAGACAAATCTTAATTTGTCAGAGATAGAAATATCTTCAGATTATTTATGTGCTCACCTTATAAGAGGAGAATTTGCAAGTTTCTGTTCAGTGATAGTTTTTTTCAAAGCTATTGCAGAAGTGTTAGTTGCTTTAATTAGAAGGCAAGTCACAAGCCCAGTATATGGTGGCAGTGTCTGGTTTTAGCTTCGAACTCTTAATCTAGCATAAGCAAACGACATTATGACATCAAAAGAATTAGATTAGTGTTAGAGAGCCAAATGTGTTTGATACTGCAGATGTCATTTGGAAGATACTTAAAAATTCTAAAAATTAATTCTATTTTACATTTTGACCTATCCCAGTGTAACAACTGAAATGTTGTTTTAAAAGCATTACACTTGGGGAAATTGTGAAGTCATAAAGTCATACTTATAAATTAGACTATGTTAGAATTTACAGATGCTAGATAATTTAGATATATCATAGATACTAGATAATATTACAATAACTTAATGATTAACAGATCAGTGCTCCTTCTTAAGAATTTCTTTGTGGTATTTAGATTTAATAAACCAAAACAATTGTGAAAGCTGTCATCAGATAGGGTAAGATAAAAAGGGATACAAGAAGTTAACTCTCTTAAAAAAGGAATGAGATAAAATAGCTCACTAGATCACTGATTCTATAAGTATAGTCCCTTAACTAGCAACCTCCAAATTACCTGGAAACACAATAGAAATGCAAATTCTGAATCCATGAAATTGCCACCTCCAACCTGAGGAGTCTGGACCTCTGGGGGTGTTAATAAACACCCTTGGAAGTTCCTTAGAGACTCACTGCATGGGGATTTAGCAGGGGGCTGATCACATAGGCACTAGACTCTTACAAAGAAAGCAGATGTTTAGCCTCAACCATACCATCTGCACAAGCCATTTCAGTACAGTGAGCCACCCTTATAAGTTAATGGTGGTAGGAACCTTTCACAAATTCAAGTTCCCAGATGCCAGCCAAGTCCAGCCAAGTGGGTAGGTTTCATCCCTGGCAGTCGGGCTTGTAGTGTAAACCTTTTTCCTCAGAGTAATACAAGCATCATACAATGAGTAGGAAATACTTCTTTCTTTTCTGTTTTTGGAAAGAACTTGTGAAGAATCATTATTGCTTCTTTACATATTTTGGCAGAATTCAAATATTTAGGCTTGGAATTTTCTTTATGGGTACTTTTAATTATTACATTTAATTGCTAATACATTAAATTACTCTTTCCTTATCATAACTTAGATCAGATTTTCTATTTCTTCCTGGGTCAGATTTGACAGTTTTTGCCTTTTTTTTAGAAATTTGTCCATTTCATATGAGTTATGGAATTTCTTGGTGTGCAGTTGTTTATAATATTCTCTTGGATTCCTTTTTTGCAATGTTGACTTCTAGATGAAATTTAGGGCTATTTTTGTGAAGTTCCTCACCACCTCCTCCAGTTACAATGAGATTTTGATTGAAAGTGCATTGAGGTTATAGATTAACTTTGAGAGAATTACTATAGAGTACTTACAACTTTGGACTTCATTGGTGTCTACCACCTTTTTACAGTGTGTCTCTAAACTTTGTAGAGACAAAGTAACATCTACTTACTCTTTGATCAGTTAACAGGAAAGCTACTTGTTACGATAATCTTATATTGACTACATTATTAAACACTTTGCTTGTTTTATAAAATTTTAATTGTTTCCTCTAATGTTTAGACAATCACACCATATGACAACCTAGTGCTTTTTTTTTCTTTTTATTTATTTTCCAACCATATCTCATTAATGGCAATTAGATTGTTTTACTATTTTTTTTCCAGATGCTACTTTTGTCTTCTTTTATTTAGCAGAAGTAATTCAGAAAGTATTTGTCTTCCTCTTTGCCCTAAAAAGAGTTTAAATTGCAAAAGAAAACAAGGGGGCGAGTTTCTTGAGAAAGCAACAGACCTAACCTAATGCCTCAGCCCCTTCCAGAATATACCAAGAGTATTTCGTTTTCTTCTAGTCATCATTGGCTCACTCTATGTTCTTTCTCTTGCCAAGTAAATACTTGCTAGAAAGGTGCATTTTCCTCTTACATATCTTTTTCCAGCACAGTGGGCATAAAGTTGTAAATTGTATACGTTTGACATTTTTTAAAGGCTTGTCTATGAGGTTTTTTTCATCTTAAAATTACTGTTGCTTTTTCTTTGCTGGTTTCATTAGTCATTTGCTCTTATAATATACTTTTTAATTTTTTCAATATTATTGAGGACATTTTATTCAGGTTCTAAAAAGGCTAAATCATATTCCATTTTACTAAACAACTATTTTAAAAATTCCCAGAAAAAACTGCCTCAGTTTACAATTGCCACAACACTAATTAGACCTTTGATAAGCATTATTATTATTATTATTTTTTGAGTCGGAGTCTCACTCTATTCCCCAGGCTGGAGTGCAATGGCACACTTCATGGCCACTGCAGCCTCCACTTGCTGGGTTTAGGCAATCCTTCCCCCCTCAGCCTTCCAAGTAGCTGGAACTGCAAGGCGCCCATTACCTATGTCTGGCTAATTTTTTGATTTATTGTAGAAATGAGATCTCACCAAGTTGCCAATGCTGGTCTTGAACCCCCGGACTCAGAAAATCCTCTCATTTCTACCTCCTAAAGTGCTGGGGTTACAGGCTTGAGCTACCACGCCTGGCTGATAAGCATTCTTTATTATTATTATTATTGTTTTGAGTTGGAGTCTCACTCTGTCACCCAGGCTGGAGTGCAATGGCATGCTCATAGCCACCACAGCCTCAAACTGCTGGGCTTAGGCAATCCTTCTGCCTCAGCCTTCCAAGTAGCTGGAACTACAGGCACGTGCCACCATGTTCGGTTTTTTTTTAATTTTAAATTTATTGTAGAGATGAGGTCTCACCAAGTTGCCCAGGCTGGTCTCAAACTCCTGGGCTCAGGTAGTCCTCTCACCTTGGCCTCCCAAAGTGCTGGGATTATAGGCATGAGCCACCACAGCATTCATAAACATTGTTAAGGCAAAATCTTTGTATGTAAAGCTATTATTCACAGATCAGGCTAAAATAAAGTTTTTGTTGTTTCCTCTAAAACCACTTTTTCTTAGGATTAATTGCTGCAAATGTGATTGCGATGACAAAGAGGAGTAAGCCTACAGCTTCTGGTTTATTCCAATACTCTGGCTTCCAGAACACTTGCTTCTTTTGCTCTGCTAGCAAAATAAGCTTCTATTTCCCAATATTCTTGACAAATTTGGTTCTTTTCTTTCTTGGCCAATATGATGAGTGAAAATTTGTGCTATGCTATTTTTTTTTGTGAGATATTACACACAATGATGTTCTGTACTAATGCTTGTGGTGGGTATCCTTGTATCCTTTCTGATTGTGGTGAGAATATCTCCAGTATTTGGCCAGGCAGGATAATTTTCTTTATTATGGTGAGAATTATTATTAGGTCTTTTAAAAATTAGAAATGAGAATTTATTTTCACTACAAACTTTTATAAAGTCTCACTCATTATATTATTTTTATTGACAATGAATTGGATTAAACTATTTCTTATTATTAAGCAAATCATTCTTGGGTTAATAAGTAATAAACTTAACTTACTGTAGCTGAACAACAGCATTTGTTTGACAAACAGTTTTGCAGAATCATTCTTTTATGTAATGCTGGATTTAATTTGTTACTTAGGATTGTCATATCAATATTACATAGTAAGAAATATGTGCCTCTAATATATCCTGCAATGTACCCAATGTCTTATTTATTGTATGACACTGAGTCATTTTTCATGACTAATACACAGTAACCTTTTATAACATCCTCAATTAGTGTTATAAGGAAGGGTACAAGCCGGGCTCGGTGGCTCAGCCTGTAATCCCGCACCTTTGGGAGGCTGAGGTGAGTGGATTGTCTGAGCCCGTGGGTTTAAGACCCGCCTGGGCAGGCGAGACCTCATCGCTACAATAGATCAAAAAATTAACCGGGCGTGGGAGCGTGCGCCTGTAGTTCCAGCTAGTTGGAAGGCTGAGGCGGAAGGATCGCCAGAGCCCAGCAGGTCGAGGTTGCGGTGGCCGGGAGCGGCCACTGCACTCCAGTCTGGGCGACAGAGTGAGACTCCAACTCAACAACAGCAACAACAACAAAAAGGTACAATTTCTGAGTGATTCCATATGTGAAAGTGTCTTTATTTTAGCCTGACCTGTAATTGATAACTTTGCTGGACCAGTGTAGGTCCAAACCAGCCCATTGCTGAAGCAATCAACGGTCAGGACCACTCGTTTCCTTGGTTATATATGAGTGATCCCTTTTTCTCTTTGCAAACTGCCATTTTTTCTCACTCTTCTCAAATTTCTCTAGAATGTTTCCATAGGTGAGTCTTTAAGCATTCACTTTACTTGGCTCTGATTGACTGTTTTTGATCTGAAAATTAGTGCTCACCTTTAAATCTGCTGAGGAGATCTCTTCTATTACTTCTTTGGCAATTTCTTCACCTCTCTTTTCTTTTTTGAGGACTGCTACTAGTCAGATATGGGATGACGTAGACTTTACTGTTACTCTCTTATTTCTCTTCTCCTTTGTATTATTCCTGTCTTTCCCCTCCCATTCTGAAATGCCTCTCTAACTTTTAAAAAAAGTTATCAGCATATTTCAATCTCTAAAAGTCTTGTCTTCTGATTATTTTATTTCATAGCATACTAATTTTGTTTTGTAGAAGAAATATCTTCTTGAATCTCTTGGAATTTCTTATTCAAGGTTATGATTTTTCTGATCCCTGAATTATCTCTGTTATTTTCCTGCCAATTTTTATTCATCTTTCTCTTCCATATTACCCCTTTTCTTTACATATCTGATGATCTTTGATGACCCATTTACTCTGGATTGGTTATCCAAGATTGTTTTACTTTTTTTTTTCATAATCAATATTTTTTATTATGGTTTTGTGGGGTACAGTTAAGGGTTAGGTGTACAATTACATTTCATTCAGGCACCCTGTTGATAAGAGGTGTTTCCCCATCCCCAGACAGATATTTGCTACTGTTAATCCCATCCCCCTCTCCCCCATAGTTTCCCAGTACTGTCAGTCATTTTCTTATAGTACTACATTGGATGTTCAAGGTCCATTATATGAGTGAGAACATGTGATACTTGGATCTTTGTTTCCGTGAGAGGTCACTCAGCATTATAGACTCTAGGTCCATCCAGGTTGCTGCGAAATTCATGATTTTGTTCTTTTTATGGCTGTGTAGTATTCCATTGTGTATATGTACCACATTTTTTAAATCCAGTCCTCTTTTGATGGGCAGCATGGTTGTTTCCAGGTTCTTGCTATTGTGAACAACGCTGTGATAAACATACGTGTGCAGGTATCTTTTTTTATAGAGTGATTTGAGTTCTTCAGGTTATATTCCCAGTAGTGGGATTGCGGTGTCATATGAGAGGTTGATATTTAGAGCTTTTAGGAATTGCCACACTGCTTTCCACAGAGGTTGCACTAGTTTACACTCCCACCAACAGTGTAGAAGTGTTCCCTTTTCGGCACACCCTCTCCAGCAGCTGTTATTTTTTGAGTTGTTGATAATTGCCATTCTGACTGGAGTTAGGTGGTATCTCAGTGTGGTTTTGATTTGCATCTCCCTGATGATTAGTGAGGTTGAACATTTCTTCATGTGTTTGTTGGTTGCTCAGATGTCCTCTTTTATGAAGTGTCTGTTCATATCTTTTGCCCATTTTATAATGGGGTTGTTTGTTTTTTTCTTTTCAGCACGTTTTAGTTCCTTGTAGATCCAGGATGTTAAGACTTTGTCAGACCTGGTGTTGGCAAATACTTTTTCCCAGTCTGTAGGCTGTCTCCCTGCTCTCTTGATAGTTTCTTTGGCCTTGCAGAAGCTTGTCAGTTTAATGAGGTCCCACTTGTCTATCTTCTCTCTTATGACCTGTGGGTTTCAGGTTTTGTTCAGGAATTGGATGCCAGTTCCGATTTCCATGAAGGTATTTCCTTCATTTTCTAAGGTTCTTATGGTTTGAAGTTTTACATTTAGGTCTCTGATCCAATTGGAGTTAACCTTTGTGCATGGGGATAGATAGGGGTCCTTTTTCAATCTTCTGCATGTGGTCAGCCAGTTTTCCCAGCACCATTTACTGAATAGGTTCTTCTCTTCCCAGTGGTAGGTGGTAGAGGCCTTGTCGAAGATGAGTTGGTTGAGAAATTGAGGTTTTGCTTCTGGAATCTCAATTCTATTCCATTGATCTATATGTCTGTTCCTATATCAATACCAAGCTGTTTTAATGATTGTAGCTTTACAGTAAAGTTTGAAGTCTGGTAATGTGATTCCACCTGCTTTGTTTTTTTTGCTGAGGATTGTTCTGGCTATTCTTGGACGTTTGTGTTTCCATATGAATTCCTGTGTCGTCTTTTCTAGGTCTGAGAAGAATGTTGCTGGTAATTTGATGGGTATTGCATTGAATTTGTAGATTGCCTTAGGTAAGATGGACATCTTCACAATGTTGATTCTTCCAATCCATGAGCATGGGATATTTTTCCACTTGTTTGTGTCATCTTTGATTTCTTTGAGCAGTGTTTTGTAATTTTCATTGTAAAGGTCTTTCATGTCTCTGGTTAGGAAGATGCCAAGGTATTTCATTTTTTTTTTGGTGGCTATTGTGAATGGAATTGTGTTTTTTATCTGGGTTTCTGTTTGTTTATTATTGGTGTAGAGAAATGCGATTGTCTTTTGTACATTTATTTTGTATCCTGAGACTTTTCCAAAGGCCTTTATCAGTGTGAGGAGGTTTTTGACAGATTCTCTTGGGTTTTCAAGGTACACAATCATATCATCTACAAAGAGAGATAACTTGACTTCCTCTTTTCCTATTTGGATACCCCTGATTGCCTCCTCTTCTGTGATTGCTCGAGTCAGGACTTCCAATACTATGTTGAACAGGAGGGATGAGAGTGGGCATCCTTGTCTTGTTCCAGTTTTCAGGGGAAATGGTTCCAATTTCTGTCCATTTAGGGGTATGCTGGCAGTGGGTTTCTCATAGATGGCTTTTACTATTTTGAGGTATGTTCCCCATATGCCTAGATGTTCAAGGGTTTTTATCAAGAAGGGGTGCTGGATTTTATCAAAAACTTTTTCTGCATCTAATGATATAATCATGTGGTTTTTGTTGTGACATCTGTTGATATATTTAATTACATTTATGGTTTTACGAATGTTGAACCAGTCTTGCATCCCAGGGATGAAGCCTACTTGGTCATGATGGATGACTTTTGAGATGTGTTGTTGAATCCGGTTTGCTAGAATCTTGTTGAGAATTTTAGCATCTATGTTCATCAAAGATATTGGCCTGTAGTTCTCTTTCTTTGTTGGATCTTTACCTGGCTGGGCATCAATATGATGTTGGCTTCGTAAAATGATTTGGGGAGAGTTCCATCTTTTTCAATCACCTGGAATACCTTCAGTAGGATTGGTATCAGCCTCCTCCTTAAATGTCTTGTAGAATTCTGCTGGAAAGCCATCTGGACCAGGGCTTTTTTTTTGTAGGAAGTTTTCTAATTACATAGTTGATTTCCTTGATTGTTATTGTTCTATTTAGGATCTCAATTTCTTCTTGTTCCAACCTAGGTAGGTTGTGTGATGTCAGAAAATCCTCCATTTCCTTAAGGTTTTCAAGTTTGTTTTCACACAAGTGTACGTAGTAGTCTCTAATGATCTTTTGTATTTCTTCAGGGTCAGATGTGACTTCATCTTTTGTGTTTCTGATTGTGCTTATTTGTTTTTTTCCTCGTTTTTTCTTGGTCAGTCTAGCTAGGGGACCATCGATCTTGTTTATCCTTTCGAAGAACCAGCTTTTTGTTTCATTGATTTTTTTGTATTATCTTTTGTCTTCTATGTCCTGGATTTGGGCTTTTATTTTGGTGATCTGGATTCTTCTGCTGAAATTAGGGTTTTTGTGGTCTTGCTTTTCCAGCTTCTTTAGGTGACTTGTTAGGTTGTGCATTTCTGTTCCTTCCATTTTCTTCATGTGTGTTTGTAGCAATATAAATTCCTCTCTTACTACAGCTTTCAGGGCATCCCAGAGATTTTGGTAATATGTTTCTTCATTTTCATTTGTTTCCAGGTATCTTTTGATCCCTGTTTTGATTTCATCATTGACCCAGGAGTTGTTTAGCATCATGCTGTTTAGTGTCCATGTCTTTGTGGGTTTTGGGGGAACTTTGTTGGTGTTAATGTTTATTTTTATTCCACTGTGGTCCGAGAAGGTGCATGGTAGAATTGCAGTCCTTTTAAATTTGCTTATGCTTGATTTATGGCCAATTACATGGTCAATCTTAGAATATGTTCCATGTGGTGATGAGTAGAATGTATATTCTGTGGTCTTTGGATGGAGTGTTCTGTAGGTATCAATTAAGTCCATTTGGTCCAAAATCACATTGAGGTTCCGAATCTCCTTGCTGATTTTTTGTCCTGATGATCTGTCTAGGGTTGTGAGTGGGGTATTAATGTCCCCAGTTATGATGGTGTTAGAGTCAATATCTTTCTTTAGTTTTCCTAGAAGTTGCTTTATGAAAGTTGGCGCACCTATGTTGGGTGCATATATGTTTAGGATAGATATTTCTTGTTGATGGATTGAGTCTTTTATCATTATGTAGTGGCCTTCTGTATCTTTTTCAATAGCTTAAAGGGTATTTTGTCTGAAATTAAGATCACTACTCCTTCTTGCTTTTGTATTCCATTCGCCTGAAAGTTTGTTTCCCATCCTCTTACTTTGAGTCTGTGGATATCCTTTCTAATGAGGTGAGTCTCTTGAAGGCAATAGATTGTTGCCTGATGATATTTTATCCATTTTGCCATTCTATGTCTTTTCAGTGGTGCATTTAGTCCATTCACATTTAGGCTAATAATTGAATTGCAAGAGTTGATCCCTGTCATAAGGTTCTTACAGAGTTGTTCCTGTTTGTTTGTTGTCTTTCCTTGGGTTTTGGAGTTGGTTCATGTGTGTTTTTAATCTTTTACCTGTACTCTTGTGAAGAATGTTGTTGTTCTTTTTTCTTTTTCTTCTGTGTTCAGTACTTTTTAAGTGTTTCTTGTAGAGGTGGTCTGGTGGCAGCATAGGTTCTTAGGGATTGGATATCTGGAAAAGATTTCAATTCTCCCTCACTAATAGCTTAGTTTGGCTGGGTAGGTTATTCCTGGTTGAAATTGTTTATCTTTTAGAACTTTGAAGATAGGGCTCCAGGCTCTCCTAGCCTGAAGGGTTTCTGTGGATAAATCTGCTGCTATTCTAATTGGTCTTCCCTGGTAGGTAGTCTGGCCTTTTTCTCTTGCTGCCTTTAGGATTTTTTCTTTTATAGCTACTTTGTTTAGGCGAATTATTATGTGTCTGGGAGTTGGCCTTCTCATTTGTTGTCTTGCAGGGGTTCTCTGAATCTCTTGTGTTTGAATTTTTTCATCCTTGATGAGATGAGGGAAGTTTTCTTGAATGATTTCATGAGATATTTGTTCCAGTGTGGCTTCTGTTTTTCTCTCTGCCTCAGGAAGCCCAATTGCTCTTAGGTTTGGTCTCTTGAAGTGATCATTCATCTCTTGCAGGTTTTGTTCTGTCTTTTTGAGCTTCTTTTCTATGCTTTTGACAGTTTGGGTTAGTTCTGTGTTTTGGAGTTCAAGCTCTGAGATTCTTTCTTCTGCTTGGCTAATTCTGCTTTCCATGCTATTAGTCTGTTATTCATTTCCATCACAGTATTCTTTACTGCTGTCATTTCTGACATCAGCTCCTTCTAATTTTCCTCTTGTCTCTCCTCAATTTTTTAAATTCTCTCCACTAATGTCTTGATGTCTGGGTTTTTTGCATGTGACCAGTCATTCTGGGGGCTCTTCGTTGTTTGTGTTCCAGAATCTGTCTTCTCAGTGTCTGATCTCCCAGTGGTCTGTGTGAAACCTATATTCTTCTTTTGGTTTTTCTTCATTTGTGTGGTTTTTTTCCCCCTCCCTACTTTTTCCTTCCCTCCACATCACCATCTTCTTTAATTCTGTTATTCATGGGTAAAGGGATTGGTTTTACTTCTGTTTGTTCAATCTCCTATTCTTTATGTATGCCCTCTTACTTTGTTCAATTCTGGAGTTGCACTGTAGGTTGGGGGTGGTCCTTTTTGAAGTTTTGAGATTTAATTAAGGGGGGAGCTGTGATTCAAAATCTATCTGCAGGTCCTGGTATTTGCTGACAGGTGTGTGGATAGTCTGGAACCCACTTCCCACTGCCTTGGAATCTGTCCGTGCAGTGGGGCCGTAGATTTACTCCCTGAAATAAAATGTGGTTAGCAGAGGGAAGAGAATGGAGCAGACAGTGGGTTGAAGAGGGGGGTGGAGAGATAGAGGAGTAAGGGGGGAAACAAACGTGTGCCAACAAATGGAGAGAAAGACCTATACTGAAACAGATAAAAGCACTAGACCACAGCTACGGACGAACCAACTCCCATACAAAAAATAAAAATAAAACATATAGTGATGCTAACATACAAGCTAACCAACCACCTTATTGGTGTGCTGTTCTCTATACAAAGATATGGTTTACAGAGAGAAGAAAAGGAAGAGAGAGAAAAAAAGGAACAATACAGTAGGAATAGAATTAAGTCATTAAACTAACAGAATCAATGAAGCACACTCTGAGACTTTTCGTTTGAGTCCAATGTCCTTTCAGTTCTGATTTCTAGCTTTCTTTTCAAGCTGGTAAATTAGTTT
>NW_007248828.1:376182-402910 GCF_000164805.1 Carlito syrichta
GTTCAGGTCACCCTCTGTTCACCACTCTGGCCTATGTCTTTTTCAAGCTTGTTTCTCCCGTTTCGGTGTTGTTACCTTGAATCGCCAGCAGGTGGTGCTATCTCAGCTGCTTGCCCCAGAGGGGGTGGGGCCGAACAGGAACCGGCAGAGACTGGAGATGGATGCCTGCCTCAGGGCACAGGCAGGAGACTCACGGCGGGCAGGACGTCTCGGTCGCAGGAGAGGTGGCAGCGATCCCAGCAGATCTTCCCTGAAGGGGCTTCAAGGACTGAAGTCGTGAATTGCCTCCGGCCCGGGTGGTGTGATGTGCTACAGCGGTGGTGGTGGCGGTGACGGCGGCGGCGTCTGTGCTGCAGTGGTTGTCCAGTCTGCTGTGATGCCCCAGCGGTGGCAACGGCCGAGCTCTGTATGAGGAGCAGGCTGCGATTTTGGGGTCCGCAGCCCCCGGGGCGAGAGCCAGAGACCCACTGCAGTTCTCCTTTGCAGAGGGTTTCACAGACCAGGTTGCCCTGTTGCCATCTTTGGATGTCCTCTTAAGGCTGCTATCTGATACATGCCCTCTGTTAGATGTTACTTTTAGTCACCGTGATCAGAGGTGTCTGTAAACTTTCTGTGCTGGGAGACCACATAACCCACCCAGGTTGCTCCTGCCTCTGCTTCTGCCTCAGCGGTCCATGGTGCTGCTGTTCTTTCTTGCCACGGATGAAAGTCAAGATTGTTTTACTTTGATATTGGGTGTCAATCACTCCATCTCATTATACATTTTTTTTTCTCTTTACTCAAACTCAGGTTGAGACACACATAGCCAGTGTATGTGAACACTCTAGGTTCCTGTTCACTGTCCCTGTGTGTGATAAGAGTTCCCTTTGGGCATATCCCCAAAGCTTTTAATCTGGTTATGAACTTATCTTAGGTTTTCCCTACGTGATTTATTGAGATGCATCACTCCTTATTTTAAGATTTTAAAATTTTTATTTATTATTTAAACGTTAGAGTTGTGGGGTACATGTGAAGATTTGTCACATAAGTACATTGTGTGCAGGTGAGGTTTAGGCTTCCAGCGATCCCTCTCTCTCCTTGGTGGTGGACCTGGTACCCAGTGTGTGGCTGTGTGGGTCTTATCCCTCCTCCCTCACCTCCTTGATTGGCAGTTGAGGGAAACTGCTAGGGTAGGAAGGGGCATGCTTCATCAACAAGGGTACCTGCATGATCAATGTTTATATACCTAACCCTGAATTGTACCCCACATCTTTATAATAAAAATTAAAAATATTTTTAAAAGTGTCCAAAGCCTGTTGCTCCCACCTTTGTGAGATGCATCATTTTCTTTCTTTCTTCTTCTTTTTTAATAAACATTCTCCTTTATCTACTTCTTAAATTTCTTTCCATCCTTATCAAAAAATCCAGTCAAATGATGGGGGTACACACACATTCATACACACTCATTCACACTCATGTTTCTTTCCCCTTCCACCCTCCCAGTCTCCCCATTCGCCTTTTTACCATCACCTCCATCTAGAAGATCTGGATTTCATTTTCAGTCTACCACTGACCAGTTAGGTAACCCCTGAACATCTTCAGTTCTCTTAGACTCTGCTTATGAAACACATCATTTCTAACCCTAACTTATGTGTCTTTCAGACTCTGACTTTTTTTTGAGATTCTGACAATTAAAAATCCCAGCTTGCTCCATCTACCAGGTTATTCCAGAGCTTTGTGCCGACCTCCTAGCCTGGCCCATGGAGGCTGCACCTGTGCTTGTGCTGCACACCACCTCCTCATCCTTCTGCCTCAGGCTTTGTTCCCATTTCCCCCCCCAGATGTTTAAAGCCTGGAATCGGCTGTGAGTGAATGAGAAAGCTGGCACTGAATGGGTAGATATAGTGGGAAGAAGGGGTCTTTTTAAAAGCGCTACTTGGTACTTAAGCAATAGGGAATATCTGCCCACATTTCTAGCTTTTTTCTACCTTTCTCTTTTTACATGAGAAGGGGGTTGAATTTCTGAAGACTCTGTTGATTCTGCTTTCTTTTCTAGGTATTTTCTATTTTTTGAGGCTGTTTCATGAAATGTTTAGGTGTTATCTTTGTTTATTTTCATTTCCTTCAAGATGGTATGAATTTGACTGCCTATCTTCATTTCTGGTGATGTTAAGAAAGTCTTAACTGTTGTAACAATTTGGGAGAGACTTTATTCGAGGCTGAAGATGAGATGCATACTCTCTAATACTTTAGAAAATATTAGCTCTTTGCTAAAAGTACACGGTCTTAAAAGCCAAAATCAATCATGTTACTTATTCCTCTAAGTGATGATACTGGAATTTGTTCTGAAATAAAGATACTCCTGTTGTTGCTATTAACTATGGCTTATTAAAATCTGTGAAGGAGAAATGAGGCAGAGTCAGAGAGCAGATTCAGATAAATTGAGTAGAAAGAAAAGAAAATAATATTTAGTGAATATCTTCAGGGCCCAAGATGCCTTACAATTATTGAGATTAAAAAATGTATTTTGGATTCAAGGGGTACACATGTGTATTTTTCATGTGGACATATTGTGTGGTGGTGGGGACTGGGAAGATTGTGCCCTATAAATAGTTTCTAAATCCTAACTCCTCGCCCCCCTTATTGGTGTCCCCAGTGTTTATTATTTTCATCTTTGTGACTTTGACTGCATAGGTTAGTTTTGGAATTGTCAGCAAACTGCTTCTCTTTAACTTGAAAGAATTGGCTCAAATTTGAATACAGTATTCTTCATATGAAATATGATGGTAGACTTTTTGATAATGGTAGTGTGAAGTACTTTATTGGCATATGTTAAAATCTACTAACTATACAATAGAAAAACCATGGAACCAACTGTGCTGCCCATAAAAACTGGACTGGATAAAAAAAAAATGTGGTACATATACACAATGGAATATTATGCAGCCATAAAGAAGGACAAACATCTGGGCTTCGTAGCAACTTGGATGGATTTAGAGTCTATCATACTCAGTGATATCACAGAAACGAAGAACAGAATACCACATGTTCTCAATCATAAGTGGACACTGAGTATTTACCATAATACTGTTAGAAAGGGATGACAGTAGCAATACTGCCAGGATGGGGCAGGGGAGTGGGGAGTACATCAATAAGGGTATCTGATCTCAAACCAGGCAAAGAGGGGACCAAAGGGAGGTCCAAACTTTACCTGTGTGATGACCACTTGTATACCTAATCTCGAATTGTGCCCCACATCCTTACTTTTCCTAGTGACATATAATCTTACACCCATTGGACTAAAACTAATATTGCAAAATGAAGATTGGTGGGTAACTTTGAATAATATTAACATCTTTGAAATACTTATCAATCAAGCATTTGGGAAAATAAAGTTTGTTACAGGGTGTGGCTGGCAACACCACAGATAACATATGTGTAGCTTTGAAAGAGGTTTTACCCGAGTTCTGGTTCTATTTTTTTTTACCAAGCTTTGGAGTATCTTGGAAACAATGACTTACTTCCAGTGAATTGATCATTCTAAAAAAAAAAATTATTATTGGTCAAATTCGATGCTAGATTAATGTTAGATTAGTCATTATTAGTGCTATAGTCATCTAAAAATTGCTTTATTGCTTTGCTTGATATAGCTTTTATACTATTAAGATAATCTCGTTATGGTCATAAACAGCGTCAATTCAGTGTCAATGTTATTAAGATAGAAATGGTATCTCCATCTTAGCATCATTATTATTTAAGAATCCTCACAAATGCACCTTGGAAATATCTCTTATTTGCCCTATATCTTGTGGATATATGGAGAAAGGATCAATATATATATCTATTAGCAGTAGACTGAGGTAGATTGCTTAAATAAATTATGATAGCTCATATAATAGACAATGACACAGGCAATGAAATAAAAATAATCATGTGTTGACAGTGAGAGATATTTTAAAAAATTACTAACTGAAAGAGAAGCAAATTCTGGGTGTTTGTATAAACTATTCTTCCATTTATGTAAATAAAACTATATTTATGCTACACATTTATGTTTAAGAGACTATATGCATGTCATTTCTTCTCAAAGGATAGTTGTTAAACAATTTCAGTGATTGTTTTGGGGGAGAGGCAAAGACTAGGGGAAGGAAACTTGTATATCTAATTTTTATACATGTTGCCATGCTTAGGAGCATTAAGCATGTTCACCATGTTGTGTAATCATCAACCCATCCATCTCCAGATCTTTTTCATCTTCCCAAACTGAAACTCTATATCCATTACACAATAACTCTTCATTCCTCTCTTTCACCAGTCCCTCTACTTTCTGTCTCTATGAATCTGTCTATTCTAGATAAATTCTGTTTATACTTTTCATTGTTATTTGAATTCTCTAACCTTGCTCATGTGATACCTTCACTTGTTACAAAATGTCAACAGGGGTTATATGGCCAAAAGGATTATGGGCCATTTTCACTTCCTACTTACAGTTTTCTTTTTATTTATTTATTTATTTAATTTTTTTTTTATTTTTTGAGTTAGAGTCTCACTCTGTCTCCCAGACTGGAGTGCAGTGGCTGCTCCCGTCCACCGCAGCCTCGACCTGCTGGGCTCCGGCGATCCTTTCGCCTCAGCCTTCCAGGTAGCCGGAATTACAGGCATGCGCTACCACGCCTGGCTGATTTTTTGATTTATTGTAGAGATGAGGTCTTGCTGCCCAGGCGGGTCTCGAACCCATGGACTCAGGCAATCCACTCACCTCAGCCTCCCAAAGGCATGGGATTGCAGGCTGAGCCACAGTTTTCTATTTCAAAGTAACCCTAATAATTATTATTTTCCATGATCTTATGGAGAACAAGGTAAGTGAATATACTTGGGGGAGAAAGAGCTGATGTACCATTTCTTTCAAACAGGAAGATATTCATTTCTGTATAATTCCCAATGATACTCTGTTGCTTTATTAGACAGTTGCTGGCAGCAACATTGTTGTTGCATTAATATGCAAGGATTAATTAAGATGAATTTCAATGTAACAAGTTGGTTAGAACATTAGGTTATGAAACATGAGAGATTTAGTTCATAGTTTTTTATACAATTGTTCAAGTATCTTAATAAATAAAAATATTTGTCAAATTGGCAGAAAATAATAGAACTAGCTGTTTAGTTTTTGATGGCATAATTGTCACTGGGTATAAAAATCATTTATAAAATTACTACACTTCTAAGGTGTTTATTCTGTGGAGATAAACCATCACAAGAAATAACTTCTTTAAGCACAAATGTTTCTTGTGACTTTGCTTTCAATATTTCATAATTATAAGCAATCAAAATATTTAATAATAAGAGGATGACTAAGTAAATTGCCGTATATTACTCCATAGATTTAAAAACAGTAACTGATAAGAATGTATAGAGTGCAACCCCTTCGGGTCCCCTCCCACAGTGGGAGTTTTTCCGTCCTCTCAATAAATCCTGCTTTCTCACTTAAAAAAAAACAAAACAATGAATAGAAATATCAGAAATTCTTCTAGGATTTAGCCAAAAAAAGCAGTGTACAGTAATGTTATGGATATTATATTTGTAATCATTCAAAAAATCCACCGCAACTGACATTTATTTAATCAACAATTACTTAATGGCTTGCTCCAGTAATCTAATTTCAGTCCTCATCCTTCCTGGCCTGTTGGAAACATTGGACAACTCAACAATATTGTCAGTTGCTCACATGTTGAAGTCCCCTCTGTCTCTGTTCCTGGCTTCTCTCTCAGTTTTCATCTGTGCTCATGACTATCCCTTCTCAAATCACTTAATTGGTTTCTCACACTCTTAATACCTTAAATCTTTCTTTCTCCAGGTTTTGCCATTAATCATCACTTCTTGTCACTTTACACACTGGGGGATCTCATCTGTTCCCAAGGGACACAACTAGGTTGTGCTTGGCTGTAGTAACTAGTAGATCCTAACATTTCACCGGCTCTACCAAGGAGAGGTTTGTTGATTGCTCCTAGAGTGATTTTTGTGTTTTCTCCAGGCAGTGGGGGCAGCCCTGCTCCTTGGAGCCATCAGAGACCCAGGCAGCCATTTCAAGGGAGGGATAGGATATACTTCCACAGGTAAAGTTCGAATAAAACTGACGGCCTGTAACTCACATTACTCCTCTGAGAAGACAGATGGCATAGAGGAGGAGGGTGTGGTGGCCTCTTTCATGGGAGATTCAAGGTGCATTTGAAAGTGAAAAACGGGGAGAGTAAGTCATATATGGGTCCAAGCTTGAGTTAGGTGTGGGTGCAAAGTCTGTCTTATGTGTCCTAGGCTAGGGCCCAGGGGGTATATGGGTCAGGAGGCCCAGCAGCTGATAGCAGCTTCCAAACACATGTTGCCAGAAACCAGAGTTCCACTACTTATTTTTATTTTTTTAAGAGACAGGGTCTTTCTGTGCCACCTAGGCTGGAGTGCAGTAGTGAGATCATAACTCCCTACAGCCTCAACTCCTAGGCTCAAGGGATCTTCCCACCTAATTCTCTTGAGTACCAGGGTCTACAGGTGCATACCATCACAATTGGCTATGTTTATTATTATTATGAAGACAGGATCTTGCTATGTTGCCCAGGCTAGTCTCGACCTCCTGGACTCCAGTGACCCTCTCCCACCTCGGCCTCCTGATGAGTTGTGACCACAAGTGCATGCCACCACGCCTGGCTCATTTAAAAAAAATTTTTTATAGAGATGAGAGTCTTTGTATGTTACCCAGTCTTGTCTCAGACTCCTGGCCTTAAGTGATCCTCTCACCTTGGCCTCCTGAGTAGTTACAGGCGTGAGCTACCGCACCTGACTTGAGTTCCACTATTCAATGCTGAATCCTAAGTCTTTGTTTTATAACATTCTAAATTATTTTTCATTTGGATGATTTTGACTTATTTTCTAGTAAGAGAGGAATTACTGCCTGTAGTTTTCACTTTATGAGTCCTATAAAATGCAACAAGAACGCTTTTCTGAGAAAGAAACAGAAAATTTCCTTCATTCTTCTAGAAGAGAGAGTATAGATGTGTAGTTCCCTCCTGAATATTTGTGATTCTGGGTTGAAAAGGATGAATATAGGAAAAATAAAAACAGCCCATGGCATCAGATGTCTTTACAAATGCATAACCCACGTCTCTTGTCTGTACTACCTCAGGATATTGCTATATTCCCATATAGAACTTGCCTCATGGTAAATAGTGGTTTGCATTTCTTTTCTTTCAAGGGATTGTGCGTTTCCAAATGCCACTAGTCTTTCATCACGCTGTCTCCTGCATATTCAGCTCAGGACCAGGCTTCTGCCGGCTGCCCAGAGCTCTAACATTGAGGAGGGGTGCGTCAAATCTGCCTCCTGCACCATATTCCTATTATGTCTTATTTTTGAAGAGTTTTTGCTTTACATAGAGAGCCACTGCACTCAGTTTCCCCCATACTCTTTTACATGGTACATTTGTTATGGATAATGAGCCACTATTTACAGGTGACCATTAATATTAACTAAATCCCACTATGAATGTGGGTTTCACCACATTTTCCCTAATGCCTTTGCTTTGTTCCAGGATCGCATCCAAGACACCACTTTACATTTAATTGGCCGTCTGTTTAGGCTTCCCTGGGCTATGACACTTTCTCAGACTGTCCTCATTTTTGGCAAACTTGACAGTTGTGATATGATCGGGTATTCTGTAGGATGTCTCTCAACTCAAGTTTGTCTGTTTTTTTTTTCCTGTGGGTACTCTGGGGTTATGGGTTTTTGGGGGGAAGACCGCAGCAGTGACGTGCCATTTTTCTCATAAAATAAGGGTATGTACTATCAACACATATACCACTGTTTTTTGTTTTTGTTTTTGTTTTGAGTCAGAGTTTCACTCTGTCACCCAGACTGGAGTACAGTGGTACAATCACAACTCGCTGCAGCCTTGACTTCCTGGGCTCAGGCAATCCTTCTGTCTCAGCCTCCCAAGTAGCTGGGGCTATAGGTGTGTACTACCACACCCCACTAATTTTTTTTTATTTTTGTAGGGATGAAGTCTTGCTATGCTGCCCAGGCTGGTCCCAAACTTCTGCGCTCAAGTGATCCTCCCATTTCAGCCTCCTAAAGTCCTGGGATTACAGGCGTGAGCCACCGCATCCTGTCCACATGTCACTGTTGATGTTGACTTTGATCCCCTGGCTGAGGCTGTGTTTTGTCAGGTTTACTCACTTGAAAGTCACTTTCCTGTCCCCTTTCCAAACCACAGTCAATGTTTATTCTCAAGAAACTTTCCTCCTCCTTCTCACTTTTTTCCTTCTCTTTTATTACCTCTCTCTGTCTTCCTCTCTCACCAACAAAGCTGTGTTTTAAAATAAATCAAGACCTCAAACAAATAGAATGAAGTTAATGGCTAAAATTTCAAACAACTTTAAATAATGGGTGAATTTTAGGGACAAGAAAGCGCGTCCATTTTGACAGAAGTTTTGACCATTCTGACGGTTACTATTTATCCATAAGGCATGTTTTGTTGGACCAAAGTTTGGTTTTCAACAGGTTTATTGCCAAAAGTTTTAGCAGTGGTAAACAGATTCTTTTTCTGGTTTGTACTAACTAGGATTTATTTTGACTGACCAGCTCTGGGAATGATAAAAGAGGAGACATTTGACATGGTTGCTCTTAAGGATTTCCTCGGTGAAGTTTACAATTCTGCAGATCCTGTGTACAAAGTTCAAGAAACTTCCTTGATTTTCACATATACTTATTTTCTGGCTAATTAATTTCACCAAGTGACACCTGGCAGGTAGGCCAGGTCTTTTTAATCTTAAGTGGAATATGTCTATTAATTCTGCTATTCTGGACTCTCACATAAAATCTTTTTTTTTTTTGGCCAGGAGAGAGGCCTCATACCTGTAATCCCAGCTCTTTGGGAGGCCAAGGTGGGAGGACTGCTTGAGGCTGGAGTTTGAGACCAGTCTGGGCAACAGAGCAAAGCCTCGTCTTCACAAAAAAATCAAAACAATTAGTTGGGTGTAGTGGCACGTACTTACAATCCCAGCTACTCAGGAGGCTGAAAAAGGAGGATCACTTGAGAACAATGGTCGAGGCTGCCGTGAATTGTGATCTTGCCACTACACTCCAGCCTGAGTGACAGAGGGAGATACTGTCTCCAAATTTTTTTTAAAAATTATAATTCTTAATTTACATACAGAGTCTGGTTTTTGGTTTTTCTCTTAGAAACAATGGTTTTGTATTTATAGGTCATGATATTGACATTCAGGTTTCCACAAGGGTCTCCTCTACAAGAAGTTTTGTGTCTTATCTGTTCTATCAGCCCTGTGTTTCTCATGGTAACCCCCGCAAAGCAGTCATGAACATGGTGATGCCTAATGACAGCAAAGCACCGCTGTGGCTGCAGTCGCATCTGTATTGGTGTTGGCACTCCCGTGGCTCTTGCTGCTTCTACAGATTAACCTTGAGCGTTATATGTGCCCAGTGTGTTTTAGATGCATTATCCCATCTAAAGGTGAAAACAAACCTACTTTCCAGTTGAATCAACTGAGGTCTGGAACACTTGCACAGATTGCCCTAGGCCACACAGCAGGAAGCTGGACATGAATCCAGGTGTGCCGAATGCTCTTTGCTGCAATGCTTTAGTGCTTTCAGGTTACGGCAAGCATCTCCACGACTGCTTTTGCAAGTTGTCCTCCATGGTCAGAATCACAGCTGCACAACATTCACACAACGGTTATAGTCACTGTTCTGAGTAAGCATGCTGGGGTTGCTGATTCACGACTGGATGCCATGGTGCTCTCCGAGGCTAGCCTGAGTGTGGCTTGGGATTTTGGTTCCCTTCGTCCAGCCCTAACAGGACACTAAGCATGCCACGGGAACTTAATGATGTACTCAAACAGAGGAATGAATGAATCAATGATTAGGCGATGTTATAATGTCAAATAATAGACTTAGAATTCTGTCTTGTGGCACTTCTCATATTCATTGGCAATACAGTCAAGAAACAATAATTCTCAGGCAACCCCTTCGGGTCCCCTCCCACTGTGGGACCTTTTCTGTCCTCTCAATAAATCCTGCTTTCTAAAAAAAAAAGAAACAATAATTCTCATCCAGATACCTTTTTTTTGTCATCTGTCATTTCAAATCTCCACTGCCTTAACAAAGGTGACTTGTTTCCCAGCTAGAGAGGCTGGTGGTGGATTGGGTTATTATCCAGCAGACATGCACTCTGGGCTCCCCCATGCAGGGTGCATCCTCCCCCAAAGAGTTTATCTGAGCTTGTTTATGTCACTTGTTTTGGCCAACGTGATGTGAACAGAATGGACACATGCTGCATCCAAACAAGCGAATGTGCTTTCGGGTTGGCTTCCTCCCCTCTCCACACCCAGAGGAACAGCCCGCCCTGCCTGCTTTCTCCACTGGATCCTAGAATGAGGATATAGCACCTACATGGAGCCAAGCCCATATGGCGAGCAGACGTGAGATTCAGGAGTACAGGCTTCTTGTAGAAAGTCTCTGAGTTTCGATGTTTGTCTTATGATGCAACAGAAACAGGCTGAGGACAATGTCAACAGTGGTGGCGCATGCCACATGCAAATAGATCAGCATGACACGGAAGTGGTGCTGGGTCTCTGACCTACACCCTTGTGATTAAAGAACAGTGGGCAAGAGAATGCCCAAATTAGGGGGACTCGGAGTCCTTTTCCTGTGCTTCCTTGCACCTTGCTGTTTTAGATATCAGTCGGGCAGTGGTTGGAGGAGCAATTGTGGCTGTAGGTAAACCGGGGTGGGCTTCATTTATGACCAGTGTATTAGAGTGTTGGATTTGGGTCAGGGGTTTGTAAACTTCTGGTGGGGGATAGAGGAGGAACTACTTTTTAATTACTGAAGACCTTGAATTGGGTAGATAGGTCCTGGAGCAGGATGTGCCTAAGGTCAGCTTGACTGTTCAACAGAAAAAGGGGTGGTGTTAATAATTTATGGCATAGCCGGGCTCGGTGGCTCAACCTGTAATCCCACGTCTTTGGGAGGCTGAGGTGAGTGGATTGCCTGAGCCCGTGGGTTCGAGACCCACCTGAGCAACTTGGCGAGACCTCATCTCTACAATAACTCAAAAATCAGCCAGGCGTGGTAGCGCGCACCTGTAGTTCCAGCTACTTGGAAGGCTGAGGCTGAAGGATCGCCGGAGGCCAGCAGGTCGAGGCTGCGGTGGCCAGGAGCGGCCACTGCACTCCAGTCTGGGCGACAGAGTGAGACTCCAACTCAAAAAAAAAAAAATTCATGGCATTATGGAGCAAGTCATGGTTCTAACAAGGACAGATGGGTTTCAGAGAGCTTGATGCTTTGACCCTCGTCAGCAGAAATATCTGAAGAACAAGCATTCTACAACGGATTGTTAGCAGAAATATCTGAAGAATATGCATTCTACAATGGATCGCTGATGTGAGACAAGCAACTCTTTGAAATGAAGTGGGGCAACTTGGGCTCTTTGTCATCACTACATCCCACTGTTCTCACCTGCTTGAACATTTTTCTCTGCTGGCTTTTGGACTTAAATCTTTCCAGTTAGTGAACATGTGTATGCTTAGTGCTTTCTGGAGATGAACAGACTATCCTCTTGGGTTGCAGTTCCTGATTAGCACATCAGCCAACAGTATCAACCCAGAATGTATGTTGGCAACTGATTAGTTTTTGTTTTAGCCGTCATTAGCCTAAGCATATTGTTAAGTAAGTTTTGGTCATTTCAGGTCTAAATTAGGCTATTCCCGCTCCTCTCCTCGAATATACCATTCTACACACTGTGTGATTTATTGGGTGGGGATATATGGAGAAATGATGCTTTAGCAAAAGTATCTACAAAGTTAAAGACTATGGGTCTAAAGTTGCCATTTTTAGCATTTGCTAATAATGAACCAGTAACTTGCTAAACCATGAGTTTTGAATATTTGAAAAATAAATGAGCACATGACATTACATGTTCTTGAATTGACTACATGACAACATTCATGTTAGATCTACCCATATTTCATCAGAAACATTTCTTGTTAGCATGTATTAAATATATAGCTAATATTTAATAAATATTAAGTAATTAACATTTGTTAAATAATACAATAATGTAACCAGCTCTATGGTACGTCTCTTAGTTATATGTATATCATTTCTAGAGTTAATGGTCTCCATCTTGCATCTGGAGAAATTGTTTGGGGCAATTTCCACTATTTCAAGTGGAGATTACATCTCTACAATAAATCAAAAAATTAGCTGGGCCTGATAGCGCCCGCCTGTAGTTCCAGCTACTTGGAAGGCTGAGGCGGAAGGATCGCTGGAGCCCAGCAGGTCGAGGCAGCGGTGGCCGGGAGCGGCCACTGCACTCCAGTCTGGGTGACAGAGTGAGACTCCAACTCAAAAAAAAAAAAACAACAAAAAACCAAGCTCAAAACATTGTTTGAAGATTAATGGAACAATGTAGGTTGTGTATGTAGGTGTTAAAATGTATCATTTAAAGCCGGGTTCGGTGGCTCAGCCTGTAATCCCCTGCCTTTGGGAGGCTGAGGTGAGTGGATTGTCTGAGCCCATGGGTTCGAGACCTGCCTGGGCAGTGAGACCTCATCTCTACAATAAATCAAAAAATCAGCCGGGCATGGTAGCACATGCCTGTAATTCTGGCTACTTGGAAGGCTGAGGCGGAAGGATCGCCAGAGCCCAGCAGGTCGAGGCTGCGGTGGCCGGGAACAGCCACTGCACTCCAGTCTGGGTGACAGAGTGAGACTCCACCTCAAAAAAAAAAACTATCATTTATAGGGCCTTTAATTTAATACTTCTATGAATAAACTTGCCCAAAGTTATAACTACAATGTGACCAAATAAATTTTTAACTAAACTTTTCTGATTCCAAAATTCATAATCTTTCTACTAAACAGCAGTGTTTTATGACTGCTCTGAAATATGTAATTCAAAATTTTCATGCATTTTTAAGTATAGTTTAATTGGACCCAATAAAAAATTTTCATGCATTCTTGAGTATGATTTAATTGGACCCAAGAAAGTATCTTTCAGTGACACTTTCAATGATGCCCAGTAGAAAATTATTATTCAACAAACTTCATTCTAATAACATTCTTATTAAGATGTGCATATCTAGAGTTTATTGCCATTTAAGTCTGTACTGAGATTGGAACTTAAACCACAAACCTTGAAATAATGACAGTGTAACAATAAATAAAAATGCAAAAATTAATTATAAAGATGAGGTAGCAGCCGGGCTCGGTGGCTCAGCCTGTAATCCCGCACCTTTGGGAGGCTGAGGTGAGTGGATTGCCTGAGCACGCGGGTTCGAGACCCGCCTGGGCAGCGAGACCTCATCTCTACAATAAATCAAAAAATCAGCTGGGCGTGGTAGCGCATGCCTGTAATTCCGGCTACTTGGAAGGCTGAGGCGGAAGGATCGCCGGAGCCCAGCAGGTCGAGGCTGTGGTGGCCGGGAGCGGCCACTGCACTCCAGTCTGGGTGACAGAGTGAGACTCCACCTCCAAAAAAAAAAAAAAAAAAAAAAAAAAGATGAGGTAGCTTGGAAATGTTCTAAAGGATATTCCAAGCTGGATAGATTGGCCACAGTAAAACTCACTACATGTATCCATGAGATTTTGGTGCACAGACACAGGCTGGAGTGTGACAGATTTTAATTTCTCTCGTATATAAAACAAGCCTAGATCGTGGGCTGGTGTGGCCACTGCAGGTTGCTCCCAGGCAAGACTTGACGGTCCTGTGCTCTGCACCCAGAAGGAAGGGAGATGAGTAATGAAGTTCACTCATATACACAACTCCAGACACTGGAGAACCCTGAGTCTCGTTAGAGAGGGTCTGAGGGACTGGAAAGAGTGGGTAGAGGAGATTTTTTAAAGAATACAAAATTACAGCTAGATAGTAGGAATAAGTTCTACAGCACTGTAAGATGATTATAGTTAGCAATAATATATATAGTTTCAGATGCTTAGAAGGAAGAGATTAAATATTTCCAGTACACAGAAATGATAAATCTTTGAGGATGGACATGCTAACTACCCTGATCTGATTCCTATACATTATATGTATAGAAACATCACTAGGTAACCCACGAATATGTACAATTTTTATGTATCAATTAGATAAAAGAACCATGAAATTGTGAATTTATGTACTTAATTGGAGGTGGAATTGAATAGGAGGGATTAGAGGAGTGCAAAATAACTTGAATAAAAGCCCAGTAGACACCCGCAAGTGGACTGTGGGTATAGACTAGTGCGCTCCTAAGGTGATAGCGCATGGCCTGTCCCTCCTGTTTTCCTCTCCATGCAGCTGGGGTTTTCCTTCTTGTCAATATTGAGAGTGAAGAACAGCAACAGAGAGTCATTCACCTCAGATGTCACTGTCAAGTAATTTTACAATGAAGCCACCCTCCCATGCATTACATAAATTAAAAAAATGTTATTTACAAATTATATCAATAGTCTTCAAAGTCAGGCCATTTTCTTCTCAGTGAAAGGAAGCTAAGCTATACTATAATAAGCCAGCCTCTTACATTTCTTGGCTATCTCTTCCATGAAGATGGTATATGTCCAAGGAATAGAAATACATTTTTTTTTTGAGTTGGAATCTCACTCTTTCGCCCAGACTGGAGTGCAGTGGCCGCTCCCAGCCACCACAGCCTTGACCTGCTGGGCTCTGGCGATCCTTCCGCCTCAACCTTCCAAGTAGCCGGAATTACAGGCATGTGCTACCACACCCGGCTGATTTTTTGATTTATTGTAGAGATGAGGTCTCGCTGCCCAGGCGGGTCTCGAACCCGCGGGATCAGGCAATCCACTCACCTCAGCCTCCCAAAGGCACGGGATTACAGGCTGAGCCACTGAGCCTGGCTAGAAATACATTTTAATATAAATTTAGATAAATGCATCAAAGTAATTAATGCAAAGAAAAACAAAGTAAGATCTTAACATATGATTTTTAAAAATTTATCAATTATTTGGTGTTCTTCATTGTCATGACATTAGCAGTTGATTATCAATATACAAAAATATAGAGAGATGTATGTGATAAAATACCATCATGATAGATACAAGTACTTTCAATTCATAGACTCGACTATATTAAATACAGAGAGAAGGGATAACATACTAGCATGCTAGATGCAAGCATCTTAAAATGCAAACATTCACAAACTGAATCAATGGAAAACTTAAAAACAGCACTTGTTCCATAATTATTTTATGCTAGCATTGCTATTGCCACTTTGCATATATTAGCTCATTTACTCTTCAGAACAACTATGCAAGATGAACTGTTAGTGTTTTTACCACAAAAGCTTTTGAGACAAAAAGAAGGAGGATACTTGTATGAGATTCCCAAAATTAGCTCAGTTGGACTTGACCTTGGCCACTGTGAAATAGCCTTTCCTCTTAGTCCCTTCCCCCAGTCTGGGGCTTGGATACTGTGGGCTTGGGAGCTTTGGCAAGCATGAGGATATTGCAGGAGGAAAGACAGGGAGCGCCTGCGGGCAAATGCCCTTTCTGCAGTTGCTGGATACAGAAGAAACTGCAAGCACTTTGCTCTTACCTCTCCACCTTGGGGCCACAGCCTCCCCGGGCGCCAACCATCTCAGCCCTCTCTCTCCACCCCTTTCCCCAACTTTTGCAAGCACCACTGAATCCCCAGAACCACACATCATCTTTCAGTGAGGCAAAAGGTTGACATATTAACAATATGAAACTGCCATTAGTGAACATTTATATAGCAAAACCACAGATGGGAACCGCTTTCCTTAAACTAAATAGATGGCTGTCATGAGGGGTTCAACTTAGACTTCTTGTCAGAAAACCATTTCATCATAGTCCTTATAATCCATCATTCTTTGCATCTGTCATTTAAGAAAATAAAGTCATGACTTACAGATCCAGCTTAGGTTGTTGGGAAGCTTTTCTTCATTCACTCAACAAACAGATATTAAGAACACAAAACAGACAAGGGCTTGCACGTATGAAGTACTACACATTTATGTGATTTGCAGAATGCGAAGTCTCTGCAGCCTCTCGGTTTCTTACACATTGAATCTGCCAGTGGCAACAACTGTGTTCTACACATTTAGTAAAAGCGCGAGTGCTTAGGAGCTTCCAGAAAATGGTACCCTGTGCTGTCTTCATGGGTGGTGGAGTCTCGCCCAATCGCAGGGATGCCTCCTATATCTCTTCTCCAACAGAGCCACTTCCTGAGGCATGGAAGTGCCCCTGATCCCTAACCCCTGACCCTGACTCTATTCTGTATATTAGTTGCGTTTTTGCCTCATCTGCCTGGCACCAAGTAGGGAAAAACCCCAATGGCTGTGGCTTTCCCTTGAGACCAAGACAGCATTTACATTATTACGAACGGCTTTCAGAGCTTTTTAAGTGACACAGCTGGGTAGATATGCACTAGAGTGTCAACTTTCCTAGAAGAAATTTCGAGTCTCTTAGTCTGAAAGTGTTTCTGTCACCTGCTGAATATGACACGGGAAAGACACCAGGACTCTCCAAAGCCCATTTAGAGGCACCTCAATGAGTTAGACAGTTCTTTTTATTGCAGATAAAAACAAGGCATATAATATCAGGAAAATGGCAGGAATTTCTTCTCTACATTGACGCTGACACAATATGGTCAGCTTTTCCTTTGCTCACTTAGGGGTGGATCTGAGTGCAGGCAGGCTCGGGAGGCAGGGTGGTTTCCAGAGGGAACCCAAGAAAAAATTGGTTAGGTTTCCCCTAGCTCTGTTCATCTATAATGTTTTAAGGATTTAAAGACAGTTTTGCTATTTATTTTAGCATCTCATATTACATATCACTTTCTAAAATAACATATTCATGTGCTGTAGAATGCTATCATGGAGTCTGTGCATTTTAGTATTTACATAATCTTCAACAGGCATTAAACATTCTTCAGGTAGTAATGAGAGACAGACAATTTCAAGAAAATTCAACCCACCAAATCATGACTCTTGTTTCTCAGGTGAGGAAAGTAAGACTCAGGGTGATTAAGTAATTCAACCAAGGTTGCACAGTTAATGCAACCTCTCGCCACCTCCCAGGCTCTTCCTATGTTTATATACTGTGAGACAGATGATGCCAACCAGACACACGACATGTCCCAGGTCATGATGGGAGGTGGAGGATGAGGCTGAATCTGGTGTACGTGTCTGGCCACCAAGACCTAGATTAAGTGGGAAGCCGTCAGACAGAAATGGAGGAAAATACAGGCCAAGCGAAAATGTTTCTTCTCATACATTTTCCTGAGGTGAAAGGTAGTGCTACCCTTTCACCCCCAATTATTTTAATGCAAAACCTAGAAATGAAATAGAGGGTTAGTGAGCAAATGGATAGATACAGTTGAGTAGATGAAACCAATAATCCCTTTAAATACTGAGAGCCAAGTTGAATTTATAGAAGAAAAATAAAGAAGTCAAATACATTGTTCAGAAAGAACAAGTTCAGAAATGATATTTAAAGATAAAAGATCAGTTAGTTATGTAAGTGCAACATGGACCATTTCTTCAGCTTAATTAGCCAGAAAACACCAGTGGCAGTAGGTGACAATCTGTGTGGGCGCATCAGAGATGTGCTGGAAGAATCTAAACCAATCCGCCACCCCTGGGATGTATTAGCAGTCAAGAGTTAGGGACTAGTCCACGAACGACACTCACAATTGTTCAAGTTATTACAAGAATATTTCACTTAGTTTTGATGAGACTAATGAGGCGCTTTGGGAGAGCAGTCAGCATTTTTCAGAGATGTCTTGTTTCTGCCTCACACAGCTTTTTGTGCTACAGGACAATCCCTTTCTAGAAGTGCAAATTATTTCAATTTCAAGCCTCCTGCTTTTTGAGCCTTTGATTTTCTTGCAGCATCCTGCCTAGTGACTTGCATTTCATGGGAGGTGTACGAACGCAGCTTTCCTTAAGCATTAAGGGACTTCTGAAAACTTGTGAATACTTAACTTGTGCAGACTTATGATTTTGCACCATTTTGTGTATTGATCACACACACTTCAGTAAGTCATGCTTATGTTGAAAAAGATGCACAGAGTAATCCTCTCTTGGTGTAAATTTTCTAAATTTCATTCCTAGAGGAAGGAATTTAAAATAATTCCTTCAGTGAAGGAATGGGATGAATGAATGAATGGAACGAATTACTTTATTAGAGGAAGATAAAATCTGTAAAGAGATCTTTATCAAATGTTGTGTGCTTCTTGTTACTCTTTGAACCATATTTTTTTAGAGCTATTAAGAATAAGCATAGGAATTACCTTAAATTTGATAAATATAAATACATAAACAAAGACCTAAAAAATGAAATACTGGACATATTGAATCTCAAAAACAGACCAAAAATATCAAGTATTTATACATTTAATTTACATTGATTTTTACACTGTTTCTTATTTCTATGTATTTTTTTCTCAAATCACACATGCATATCTAAATAGTTAAGCTGTGTTACATATATTTCTCATGAAGCAGTGCTATATCAAGTCTTTTTTGGTTGCAGAAACTGAACGAAAATTTACCTATGAAAAACAGGGGTATATTATCTTGTGAACTGGGCAAGTCTAGGAGGGTTGTTGGCTTCAGACATGGCTGGATCCAAGGTGCAGTGATTGTACTCCAGGCTTCTCACTCTCCATCTTTCCCTTCTCTTTGTTTTTCTCAGTTTTATCTGTGGCCTCAAGGGGCTCACTTCATGCAGACAAAAGCAGTCATCAGCAGTTCTGACTTTACAGAGATCCCACTGCTTGGAATGTCAGGGGAAGGATAACCTGTGGAGTATTTTAATTGGCTAGGTCTGGTTAGATGCTCATTTCTGAAACTTGGGTGAGGACATGCAGGATTTAATCTGTATTGCCATAGACTGGTGATGGCATGTTTCTCAAAGGAAGAGATGCTGGACAGATACAGGATTGACTTGCTTCTGGTATTTTATACACAGTGAGATCTCAGGGAATTGATTTTAGAGGACACTATCTCCCACCGTGCTTGTACTAGATGGGCATATAGCATATACTAAATATTTGATGACCATATAAAGATTATCATATGTGGTTGGAATGGACCAAGCTTTAAATCCCATCACCACAAGCAAAAACATGCATGAATCATAAGGTAGGTGTGACTTTTCCAAGACTTGTTTGTTTGCTAGTAAAAGGGCAAAAATAACACCAAGTTTACAGAGTTGTTGTAAGCATCCAATGAGACAGTGTACATATTTTCTACAGCAGAGCACATAAGACATTCTTTCAAAATTCTTGCTAATGATAACTGACTTGGTTAATGCTTATATATTATTATTCATTTATTGATTCATTTATTCAGCATGGTAATGTGCTAGTTTGGGATGTAAAGATACATGTATCTGCTATATTTTAGACTATGGAGTTGGGTAAATAAATGTGGTAAGCTAGTATTTTAAATACTTTTTATATTTTTCTAGATAATTCATTTTTATTCTATACCTTGTATATCATTAAAACCTTGCCCTTAGATAAAGGATTTTTACCATTAAGGACAAATAAAAACATAATGTCTCCTTCCTGGTCACCCAGATAGAAGAAAAGAAATTGGACACTTGGGAGTGGCTGCTCTCTGTGGCAGCTTGGAAGTTTCTATTTATTTCATATTTGATTGGACATAACTAATCTTGCAGACTTGTCCAACAGCAATGGGCTAAGAAGTGCAGTCTTACAGGAGCCTGGAAAGGCATAACCAAACATTCGATTAACACTCATAATGTCTGTTGCTTATTTTTAAATTTCCATTAGGAAAGCCTAGGTCTTAGGTTCAGCCAAGTTAGAAAATTGGAACTGATGCCCTTGTAAAAAGCCAGGATCCTCGAAAGGCTACATCATCAGTGAAAGATTCACCTATAAAAACTTCCCTGACAAAGGAATGCACTGGTCAGCTTTTGCTAGATTAAGCTGCAATAACATGTAGCTTACAGCTACAGTTTATTTCTTGCTTAACTGACATTTTGGCTAGAGTCAGCTGAAATTCTGTGCCATGTGTGTTCACCTAGATTATAGCCTGAAGAAGCAACTCCTACCTGGGATAGGCAGTCTTTGGAGCAAAGTAACAAATCCTACGGTGTCCCTTAAACCTTGAGCTCAGGATATCCTCACAGCAATTGCACACACATTTCATTGGCCAAAGCCTGAAGGGAATGAGTACAACTCATTTTTGCCACTGAGAGGAGCATGGAAAGTCACATGGTAAAGGCAGTGTTCTAGTATCTTACAATAGGAAGGCAGCAAATAATTGGAAGCAATACAACAATCTACCAACAGAAACGTCTAGAAAACTCTGTGGCAGCCTCGTGGGAGAAAAATGTTTCTCTGAGAATTGATACCATCATGACCTCTCTCAAACAGGTTTTGAGTTTGTCCCGAGGCATAACCAGTTGAGAAATTAACTTAAAAATGTCCTGAGTTGATGGTGCCCTGGCACCAATGGCAGGAGCAAATAAAACTACTTCTGTAGGAATGTACTTTTAACTTGGGTCTCATGAAAATGTCACAGATATGTTCTGGCCAAACAGAAATCTAAAGGACAAAAACAAATCAAAAAATAAAAATTGGGAACAAGTTACAAGAACAGAAAACCAGTAGAAACAATAAAATCATAATTAGACTCCAAGAAATTCAGATGTTATAATTTTCAGGATATAAAATTAGCACATTTAAAATATTTGAATAAATAAGAGAGGTAATTAGAAGTATGAGCTATGAGAAAGAAAATATTAAAAAAAAAGCAGGCCTAGTGCTTTTGAAAAAATATATAATAGAACTCGAGGAGAATAGTTAAATAGAGGTTGTATAGTTGAAAAAAACCCCCAATATATTGGCACAGATGAGAAGATGAAAAGTAAAAAGTAATAATAATAATTAAAAGATAGGAAGGAGACAATGAAAAGGTCTACTATATGTCTCTCAGAATCCCAGGAGGAGAGAATGCCAAGAATTGGGAAAGCAAATATTCAAAAAATAAATAAATAAATAAATAAATAAATAAAAGTTTTCCAGAACTGATGAAAAAATATTAATCCTCAGCTTCAGGAGCTCAACAAAAGGGATGAGAAATGAAAACCACCACAAACACATCAAAGTGAAATCACAAAATACCAATGATAAAGAGAAGATATTAAAAACAGCGAAAAAGTCAAGTCATTCATAAAGGAATGACAAATAGCTTGGCATCCAACTTGTCAAGTGCAAAAACAAAACCTAGAAGAAGATGGAATACTATTATCAGTGAGATAAAAGGTCACTGTCCATCTGACCAACTATCCTTCAGTAATAAGGGCCAATTAAACACAGCTTTCTATAGAAATAAGCAATGTTTATTATTGACTACCACTAAAGGAAAACTTATATATTTTCTAAGGAGAAGGAAACGTCTTAAGATGCACAGAGGAAGGTGAAGGAAGCAACTGGTGAGTATGGAGATAGCAAAATGAACATTGGTTGTATATCACTCAACAATAATGATGCCCAAATGGAGGAAAATCAAAAGAATTAAATCACTGGACAATAAAACCAGGTAGAATGAGGAGGGGTGACAGGAGCTCAAAAGCTTTCAGAGACTTTGTGTTGTTTGGGAACAAGGTCGTGATAGCAGTTAATTTTAAATTCTATTTGTGGAGGAGAAAGCAACTCCATCTTGGATGCTAATCCACCATGTTGACTTCTTATTAACCCCAGTTCCTGGAAGGCCTTTAAGATATCCTGTTTGTCTATCATTTCTTGTGTAAGAGCAGATGCTTACCATAAATTCTGTCCTCAGGTCAGACAATCTTGATGTTATCATACTTCAGTTGTCCTAAACCTCCCTTCTGAATCACCCTTTTCCTGTGGTGTATAAGCCCTGGGTCTAGGGGTGATAGTACAGGCATCCACCATCTCCTCCCTATGCCGCCCAGGACACAGACATGGCTTCTGTTCTTTAAGTTTCTATTAAATGTCTCTTTTTAAGAAACTGGATGTGTCAACCTCTTTCTTGGCCACTCAATTTCCTTGGACTTTAGGGGTAGGTTTGCATAGACCTGCTCACCACAAACACTATTGATTATTAATAGAATTTTAATAATGCCTGAATCCATTTCTCCAGCTCTGATCTCTCCCATTAACTCAAGATTAACAAGTCTAACTGCATTCCTGTCAATTGCATGTCTAACAAGCATCTAACATTTAACATGCTTTTTCCCCACCTCCAAACCTACTCCATTTTTTTGTCTCAAATTAGTGCGTGATAGATTCCCCCCCACTTCCAGGTCATCAGGTTAACAGCAAGAGAGTGATCCTTCACTGTTCCTCTCTCTCACCTTAAATTTACCCACTGACAAATCTTGTTGGCTCAGTCTTTGAAATATCCAGAATCTAAACTCTTTCCATCACACCTGGTAGTATCTGTTGTTGGAGTTTTGGATGTTTCCTTGCTGGTCTTCTTGCTCTTTCATCTCATGTTCTCTTCTATACAGCAGATGTTATATTCTGAATCACAGGTCAGATCATAATATTTCTCCACTGGGAACACTCTGCAGATTTTCCATTTGACCCAGAACAAAGTCCAAGGCCCTCTCCTTGCTCTCCAAGGTCTGATATCATCCATCCTCACCTCCCCAACCTGTCTCTTCTGGTCTCATGGCTTACAAACCTTCTTCCCAGCTATTTCCACAATAGCAAGACTGGTCTCCTTGTTTTTTAGAAGGTAAACCTGTCCTGCCTGAAGGAAGAGTCTCACTGGAATGCTCCACTCCCCAGTCACTCTTTATCCCTTATCTTGCCTTCTTTTCCTTTGTCGTGTTTATCACATGCTACATTATAGTTGCGTTTTTTAAAATGTCTTGTCCATAATAAAATATAAAATCCATGAAGGAAGGACCTTTATTATGTTAATTACTCTATCTCCAAAACCTTAAATAATTCCTGGGACATAGTAGGCACTGAAGGAAAAATCAAAGTAGATCATATTCCTTCCTCTTCCAAAGAGGCAGGGAAAGAGGGAGAAAATACTTCAAAATGCTTCCCAAAGATGCCATGATGCCTAATTCCAAGAGGAAAGAAAAGAAGCCCAGAATAGAAAACAAGAACAAAGTACAAATTACAATGTTATGATAAATCCATAAGGGTTAGTAATAACAATAAATATAGATGAGCTAAACTCACTAGTTAGAACATTAGAGACTGTCAAATTGTGTTCTAAAATAATTCAGTTGTGTGTTGTTTTGAAGAGATACCTTTTAATTACAGAACATAGGAAGGTTGCGAAAGAAGTAACAAGCAAATACAAAGTAAAGAGTTTTGATGTATGATGTATCTATAATACAGCAGACAAATATACTTTATGGCAAAAACAAAACAAAACATGCATCATAATACTAACAACATAATGTTAAAATAAAGTAAAAAAAAAATCTCACCACAGAATATTATTTAATAACATATGCATATACCATAAATGTATAAAGAAATGAATAATGGACAACAAATTTAGGTTATCTGGAGATAGTGGGACAGTGGAGGTTGTGATTAAAAATGTGTATAATGGTGACTTCAACTCTGTTGATTTTTTATTATTCTAAGCTAAATGGTGGGTACATTGGTATTTGATATAATTCCATTGTACCTGTTTCATGTCAAAAATAGTTCATAATAATTAAAAAAAAAACAAACAAAATCACTTCTAAATCATGTAACAAATAACTTCCAGTGCAGCAGATCTGGCCAACAAAACATGATACTGTTGCAGGCCAGGGCTCTGGAAATAGGGGATTGTTATAATTATATTTTAAAACAATTTAAAGCTATTATTTTTAGATGTGACTTTCTCTTCCCTCCAAATGTTGCAATTGTCTACCTCTTCCTCTGGAGAAAAAAAAGTTATAAATTCTAGAATGTTATCTGAAAGTGTCAGCATGACTAGGAAATTTTAAATCATGTCAGTGGTTATGTACCAGAAAATGTTAACGTAAATCTTGAGTTATGCTGGGGTAACATGCTGTGAAATTTGGCTATAAATGTTGGAATGAATCTGTGTTGCTTTGAGAGGATTTTTGGTAACAATGCTGACTTGTCTCTCTGTAACCTGGTTTCAGAAATTAAACCCCTTTTCTCTCATTTCTGCCTCTCGTCTTTTATTGATCGTGAGGGATGGCAGCCAGTTTGTTAGACTGGATGAAAACAATACCATGAAGGCCTAGTTGAGCAGCATCTTAGGGAATAAAAGGGAACCTGTGGGCAGAGCCATCTGGTGAAGCTTGAAGGCATTCCCTCAGAGTCGGTAAGCACACTCTTGGATTTAGCAGGGTGCTCCAATAAGCAAGTTACTTACACTCAATTTTGCCCTCCGAGAAACATGTGTGCTAGCAACGCCCTGGCAAGGGAAGTGTGAGTATTAAGTGGATCAGTGAATGTAGGTAAAGTACACAGTAGATGTTTAATGAACTGCATCAATTTTTTTCTTCTGGAAATGAGGTAGAACAGAGAGAGCTAGGGGGAGCAAAATGAGATACTACTTGCCACCCCACAAAGGCAAAGGCAGCCCAGCTTAATGTTTGTTGCACTTCAATTCTAGCAGGTGCCGGTTCTATATATAAACATCTGTCTCATCCACACAGGAACCCTCAGGAAGGCAGGGCACCCAATTTATCTGTTACTCATTCCCCCAAGCATCCTGTCCTCACATAAGGAACACTCACTGAGTCACCATTTGGAGAAGGCTGAAAACATACCAGTGTTTGGAAAGTGAATATAGACAGATCATATAAACACTGCAAATAAATGAACCTGTTTCTGCTCTCTGGTTGGGAACCACAGATTACAAATATAATGTTTACTAGCCTAGCTCTATGCACACAGCTTAATATTGCTCTGACTCACACCTGTAATCCCAGCACTTTTGGAGATGAGGCTGGAGGAACGCTTGAGCCCAGGAGTTTGAGACCAGCCTAGGCAACATAGTGAGACCTTGTCTCTACAAATAATAATAATAACAAATAGTCAGATGTGGTGGTGCATTTGTAGTCCCAGCTGCTTGGGAGGCTAATGGGGGAGGATAGCTTGAGCCCAGAATGTTGAGGTTATGGTGAGCTGTGATTGTGCCATTATACTCCAGCCTGGGTGACAGAGTGAGACCTTGACCAAAAAAAAAAAAAAAAAAAAAATGGATTCTGGAAGCAAAAACTTGATCTCTCAACCAACTCATCTTTGATAAAGCATCAGTAACAACCACTGGAGAGAGGAGACCTTATTTAGCAAACAGGGCTGGGAAAACTAGTTGATCACATGCAGAATGAAACAGGACTCCTACCTATCACCATATATAAAAATCAACTCTAAATGGATCAAAGTCCTAAATGTAAAATCTCAAACTATAAGACTCCTAGAAGAAAATGCAGGAAACACTCTTATGCACATTGGAGTAGGCAATGAATTCCTGATCAAATCCCCAAAAGTGAATGCCATAAAAGATTAGATAGGCAAGAGGGCCCTCATCAAACTGAAAAGCTTTTGCACTACCAAAGAAACCATCACAAGGGTGAGGAGACAACCCACAGAATGTGAAAAAATATTTGCCAACTGTATATCTGACAAAGGTCTAACATCTAGGATCTACAAGGAACTCAAATGAACTAAAAGAAAAAAGTACTATTAAAAGGACATGAATAGACACTTCTCAAAAGAAGACATAAGGGCAGCCAACAGATACATGAAAAAATGCTCAGCCTCATTTTTCATCAGAGAAATGCAAATCAAAACCACACTGAGATACTACCTAACTCCAGTAAGAATGGCCATCACTAATAAATAAAAAAACAGCATGCTGGCACCGGTGAGGAGAAAAGGAGTTGGGAGTGCAAGCTAGTCCAACCTCGATGGAAAACAGTGTAGCGATTTCTAAAGGGACTAGAAATTGACCTTCCATATGATCCAGCAATCCCCCTTCTTGGATTATACCTGGAGGAACATAAAAAGACACCTGCACATGCATATTTATTGCCACACTATTCACAATGGCAAAAACATAGAACCAGCACTACTACCCATCACAAGTGAACTGGATGAAGAAAATGTGGTACATATACATGGTGGATTATTACACAGTCATAAAGAAGGATAAAATCATGGATTCGCAGCAAAGAGGATGGAATTGGAGACCGTCATACTTAGGGATCTATCACAGAAACAAATAACTGAATATCACATATTCTCACTCATAAGTGGGACCTGAACATTAATCACCATAGCACAAGAGAGGGATCCGCAGTCCTGGGATCATAAGTGGGACCTGAACATTAATCACCATAGCACAAGGGAGGGATCCGCAGTCCTGGGACAGGTAACCACACAAAGAGTATCTGGTCCTAAACCAGGGAAGTGAGGATCAATTGGAGGCCCATACTTCACCTGCATGTAGACTACTTATGTACCTAATCCTGACTTGTACTCTACATCTCCATAATAAAGTTATAAAAAAAAAAACAACTCTCTGGCATATCCACGTTGACAGCAGTGATAGGATATTGACCGTGCTCTTTCACTTTAAAAGATATTTTATTTGTCGTCGCTTCAATTTATGTCACTCAGATGAGCAACATGATCTGAAGTTGAGCGGTGCAGACATGGACATCTTTCCCTTCAATCCCATTCACGCTGATGAAGAAAGCTTCCAGCAGCCGGTTCGTTTTCTTTTCT
>NW_007248828.1:403089-427455 GCF_000164805.1 Carlito syrichta
ACTCCAGCTGTGAGGTGGGCGGTGACCCGTCCCATTAGGATCCGTCCAGTCCCAGCTCGCGCTCTGTGACTTCTGGGGGGAGGGGGTGGGGGACGCGGATCTCAGTCCGGCTGTCTACACCACCTCGGTCTCCGCAGAGAGGCTTCCAGCGCCGACTCTGCCCACCACCAGGAAGCACCAAAAAAGAGGCTTCTTGCTGTGCAGACGACTCGGAACCCCTGCAGAATCCAGGAGGAAGTCGGAGGCGCTGGCCCCTCTGGGAGTGCGCGGGGCAGAGGACCGGCTCTCTGCTCCGGCGCACCCGACGCCGCTGCGCGCTCGGCGGAGGCCGGGGAGCGGCGCGGGGAGGAGCAGGGAGGAGCAACAGGTGCAGCCCGCATCCACTCCCGGTGCCGGGGAAGGCAGCCGGCAAGAACCTGGGCGGTGAGGCGTAGCGGGCTTTCCACCTGTACGGCAGCTTGGTGGCGGCGCAGCGGGCAGAGGGGGCCGAGCAGGGCACCCCGTGCTCTCCAGACCGCCGCCCCATCCGGAGAAGGTCCGACTCCTGCTCTCACTCTGTCACTCTCAGAAGGTCCCCGCGCAAAGACGGTGCCACCAGGCACGACGGCCGCCAGGTCACCGCGCCTGCTGTCGCGCCCACCAGGGGAGGCTCGGGTTCCCAAACCCGCGCTCTCGGGGCCGGGATCCTCGACGTCCCCAGGCGCCCACTCTTCCCGACAGACGGGCGCCGGTCCCGGCGCGCCCGGGGCCCGGCGGGCCATGGAGCTGGCGGCTGTGAACCTCAGCGAGGGCAACGCCAGCGGCGAGGACCCACCTACCCCTGAGCCCAGGCCGCTGTTCCGCATCAGCGTGGAGAACTTCGCCACGCTGGTGGTGTTCGGCCTGATCTTCGCGCTGGGCGTGCTGGGCAACGGCCTGGTGATCACCGTGCTAGCGCGCAGCAAGCCGGGGAAGCCGCGCGGCACTACCAATCTGTTCATCCTCAACCTGAGCATCGCCGACCTGGCCTACCTGCTATTCTGCATCCCGTTCCAGGCCACGGTGTACGCGCTGCCCACATGGGTGCTGGGCGCCTTCATCTGCAAGTTCGTCCACTACTTCTTCACCGTCTCCATGCTGGTCAGCATCTTCACCCTGGCCGCGATGTCGGTGGACCGCTACGTCGCCATTGTGCACTCGCGCCGCTCAGCCTCCCTGCGGGTGTCCCGCAACGCGTTGCTGGGCGTGGGCTTCATCTGGGCGCTGTCCATCGCCATGGCCTCGCCCGTGGCCTACCACCAGCGCCTGTTCCACCGCGGCGACAGCAACCAGACCTTCTGCTGGGAGCAGTGGCCCAACCCGCGCCACAAGAAGGCCTACGTGTTGTGCACCTTCGTCTTTGGTTACCTGCTGCCGCTGCTGCTCATCTGCTTCTGCTATGCCAAGGTGCGGAGGGGTGCGGGGGGAGGGGGCGAGGAGGGCAGTCGGGGGACCTGGCTGTCTGCGTCCCGCGCCCCTGGCCCAGCCTTTGCAACGGCCACAGTCCCTTGCGGCCTTACCCCCTCTCAGTGTTCGGGCTGATGGGTACAGAGAACCTTTTGCGTTTGGGTCTGGCCGCGCCTTCGCTTGCACCAGCCGGCTTGGATGTGGCGCAAGAAAAGTTGCCCGGAGTTTGGAAAGTTTGCAGTTTTCTTCTAGTCGTCCGGGAGAAAAACTTTCTCCTCCTCTTCCCCTCCTCTCTACGGCAGCTCGTGCACGCCCTGAGGTTGCCTTGACAGAGGGCTGGCGCTGGACGCCCCCTTTTCAATCCAGGAACCCCAGCTCTGTGGTAGCAACTCAGGCGCCAGGGCAGTCTTGCGCCGTAGAGCGAACGCAGTGGCCACGAGGGTTGTAGAGCGCGCGGTCAGCCAGGACGCGGGGACCCATGCAGGAATGGCGGGTCCTTCGCCCCTCCCCAGCACTTGACTGGGACGCGTGCGGGGTGACTCGCTGGGGGCCCGCCTGCCCCCTGGCTGCGCGGGCTGCTCACGCTCCTGCTTTTGCAAAGACCCAGCTCGGCGAAGTCGCGACTTGAGGATGACAGAGCTTGGGATTTAATTCCACTCTAAGTTTAGCTTAATGAGCCCAAGCGGTAAGACGGTCCTTCACGGAGTCTCGATCTGAGTCTCCAGAGAACTTTGGAAGGAAGGGCTCGAGCTGTCTCGTGGCCCCGTTTCATTGCATTTTAGGAAGGTCGTGTAAACAGTATCCAGTGATTCGGGTGGCGGATTTACTTCCCTCATTCCGGGGAGAGACACTATCCACATGCATCTGGCTCGAGCTGCCACTGGGGCGGTTGTTCTACTGTCCCCTATGCAGCCAGCCAGAGCTCCACAAACACATTTTCCTTCATTCATTGCACACGGTTTGAAGATTTTATACCTATCAAAAAGTCTCAGACCTTTGACACAGTTTGTTTATGTCGGGGTAAATAAGAGAGTGTGTTTAATATTCATGTTCTGGTGCTTCATGGGGTAAACCCTCTGTGCTCACTGGACTCGCCCCGGAGTATCCTCACCATCAGAAAAACACCTCGTAAACAAGTTCTGAAGTTTCCACCTAACTGCACCCCCCGTCTCTCATTCTGTTCCTGATAAGGCTGTGATGATCAAACCATAAGTAACCTGAGAAGGTGGAACAACAATTTTTATATTCAATTTGTAAAGTATTTTCCCAGCAAAAATGCTTGATGTAAGCCACCTCTCCCCCCATCTATATCACTTATGTAGATTGCGTCCCTTTGTTATTATTTTTACATCCCTTTATTATTATTATTGATTATTTCATTGATCTCACTATGTTGCCCAGGTTGGTTTCCAGCTACTGGCCTCAAGTGATTCTTCTGCCTCGGCCTCCCAACATGCTAGGATTACAGATGTGAGCCACTGGGCTGGGCCAGCAATTTGAATAGTAATATTTTTGGATATTATCTGAAAAATGACCTGTACCAATAGGTTATATGTAAAGAAATACAGGGGCTACGGGGAATTTGGAAAATAACTCTAGCTTAGATCTCTGGAAAATGACTGGCTTATTCACTTAGTCTTCTGCAAACACAGAACAAAGCCTCTTCTACACAACACAATTATCTGGTATGTGCACCCTCTCATTCAGTTTGCAAAACAACCTGGAGCTGTTGTCCCTATTTTATTGATATAGAAAAATAGTTTTGGAAAGGGAGAAACTGACCCAGGTTATGAAGTTGGTAAATGGTTCAGGAAGGATTTGAACACAAGGATTACCAATCACCTGAGGAGGGGACAGTTGGTAAGAACTTGAGGATATGAAATTTGGGGCTAGGGGGATTATTAAAACATTTTGTGGTTAAATTCCTAATTACTGAATCATACTCTTCCTCATACCCCAGAGCCTTTAGGGAAAATAACTTAAATCTTATGGAGATAGCCAGGTAAGCTTTTAGGAACAAATTAAGCTACATATCTGTTGTTCGAGAGTTTATAAAACTCATACAGAAAACAAAGTTAAAATAATTTTAAAAAAGTTTAACAAATACATAATCATTTGGAGTTTTTAATATGGAAATAGTTTGCCTCTAAGCATATCTGGGAAATCTTTTGAAAGCAAGATTATAATTGCAGATTCATTCCATGACCTTCATTTAATAGCTGGAGTTAACACATTATTTCAAGTTGCTTTTCTTTGGTTCAGGCATGAAACGTATGCTCTCCAGTTAAGGACTTTGCTACTAGAGCGCCAGACTTAGGACAGGTTGTCTATCCAAAGGATGTGAAAAATCAAAGATCGCCAAAAGGCACCTGTGATTACAATGATTTTTAAACTTAACAAGAAAATTGCATCCCAGGGTTTCCTTCTGCTCCCCAAATCTCACAATTTTTAGTGGAACAGTGTTTTGTTCCTGATAGTCCCTGGGAAACATATACTGCATAGCCGGAGGGTAAGTGGGAGTGGCTGGCCCAGTGCCTCCCTGTAGGACCCCTTCCTGCTGTTGTGCAGCTGTTCTTGTCCAGGGCCATGCCTCTTTCTTGCTTTCCTTAAGATGAATAATTGTCTGGGAATTATTGTCTAAAATGAGGATAAACTCCTAACATGCCCACCCTACTAAGTTACTTCAAATCCTCAGGATGTACCCAGCATGACCTCGGTTTGAATTTAAACTGGTACCTTCCTGTGCAGGAACTTACAGAACCATCAAGTAATACCACCATGCTATCATCGTCGTCTTCTGAAGAAATGTAATTGTAACCTGTCATACCATCTTTTCATTCTTTCTCTTCTGATGACAAAGACCATTATTGGGGTGCATCATAGGTTGTCATTTTGTGCTCATAGTATGAGTTATTGAAGAGAAGCAGAGGAAAATATACAGAGGCATTTTCTCCACTGGAAAGTTTTTGGAAGGAATAAATGGATCCAGGCAGCATTATGAAGCTGGTAACATTGGAATGGTTTGTTGTGATTCTTGTCAAGGTGCCTCTTTCTGATTTCACTCATGCTGCCTCTCCTCAGGTCTCGCCTGTGTCCCTTGTCCTCAGTGACCAGTGCTTTCCTGTGGTTTTCCTTTGGGAAGATTGTCGCTGAGCCCCCTCCCCTATCCTGTTCTCTCAGGCAGGATCTTGCTTCCTCCAGCTCTTTCTCCCCCCTTTGAAATCCTTTATTATTTCTGTCTTTGCCTTACATTCAGGTTTTGGTACCCTAATTTCTGTTGGCAAAAAGTAAACTACTGTCAATATATTGTCAGTACATTGTCAATGTATTGAGAATTTTCCCAAGAGCTTCTGTGGCAAGTACAGACTTGTCTTGTAGGTGTTCCTGAGCTATTTCAGGAAGTGAGAAGTAAACCAGTAGGGCAGAGGACTTGAAGTCAGAAATTCGTACCCCATGATGGCAGCTCCCCCGCATAGGGCTTGGGAGGCTGGTGAATATCTCCTGTGGTTGACTCATTGCTCCAGAAGTGCTGCATCTGACTGAATGGACCAGGCTTTTACAATAGTTCAACCCAGTTAAGCTATTTCTATGCTGTGGGGCTAGAGGGAGCAGAGAACGTGGCTTCCCATTCTTGAGAGACTCCTCAGCAATCTACAGATTGCTTAATCATTCAGGGGCTACATTTTCTCTAGATCCGCCCTCAGATGGGATATAGAAATGACTCAAATTAACAGTTCTGCAGAGTTGGCGATGTTGCTTGAGATAAAATGTTGGCCGGGGTCATGCCTGCAATACCAGCACTTTGGTGGGCCAAGGTGTGAGGATCTCTTGAGTCTAGGAGCTCAAGACCAGCCTGGGCAATATAGCAAGACCTCATCTCTACAAAAAAATCAAAAAATTAGCCAGGTGTGGTGGTTCGTGCCTGTAGTCCCAGCTACTCAGGAGGCTGAGGTGAGAGGATCACTTGAGCTCAGGAAGTTGAGGTTGTAGAGTCTTGATAATAACAAACAAACAAACACTACCAAAATATGTTGAAAATATCTAGATATAAACACAAAAATTTCCAGGTCATTCCTCCTCAATGTTAACCCTGCAAGAAAAGACACAAATAGTTTCACTGATTAAGAAAGACAGTGTAGGCCGGACTTGTTGGTCCAACCTGTAATCCTAACACTTTGGGAGGCTGAGGTGAGTGGATTGCCTGAGCCCGTGAGTTCGAGACCCATCCAGGCAACTTGGCGGGACCTCGTCTCTACAATAAATCAAAAATTAGTCAGGTGTGGTAGTGCGTGCCTATAGTTCTGGCTACTTGGAAGGCTGAGGCGGAAGGATCGCCAGAGACCAGCAGATTGAAGTCGCAGTGCCTCCGCACTCCAGTCTGGACGACAGAGTGAGACTCCAACTCAAAATAAATAAATAAATAAATAAATAAATATATTAGACAGTGTGTCTCAAGGAGATGTCTTGACAAGGACGTTAATTGCAAAATCTGCAAAAATTAGTCTATTGGTCATCAGTGATGTTAAATTCCTAGGATATAAGTTGTGTTAAAACACAGCATGGTGGGAGGATTTAAATAAGGAATGAGAGGCAGCCAAATTTGTTTTAGGGGATTTGCAGGGAACACAGCCCATACGAGGAAAACAGAAGGAACATATCAACACAAACATTGGCAATATTTGGCTCGGCTGCACAGAAGACATGTCTGTTTATATTATCTTCATTGGTTCACTTTCTTCTTTCTCAATTGGATGGTTAATTTGCAGAGGGCAAGTCTGTAGCTTTTTCCATGTAACTAGAATTTAACATCATGCCCCACATATAGTAGGAACCTAATGATTGTTAATATGTAGAATCTTGAGGGAAACTGAGGCAGGAGGTAGCACAATGAGCATGCATGGGTGGGTTGTGGTATGATGTTTCTGGACAAAATCCCAGAGCTCCATGCTCTGTTTTCTATGCAGAACTCTCTGCAAATACATGGTTTGGTTGCAAATTGTGTCCAGATGTGCATCAGTCTTCCTACAATAGTCTTAAATGCAAGAAAAACATGTATTTGGCCACTCATACTCATTGTTACTTTATCACCTAATGTGTATTCTTATCTGAATGATTTTAGAAATAGTGAAATTGCCATTTCAGAATGTCAATAATTCTTTCTTTTAAAAAATATTTTATGTGAAGGATGTGGAATACAATTCAGGTTAGGTATACAAATGTTCATTATGCAAGTACCCTTGTTGATGAGGTAATAATTGTTCATGTAAAACAGAAAATGTGTTAGGAGATGTGAGGCAAATTGATTTCATTAGTCTGTGTTTTCCAGGTGCTTAATCATTTGCATAAAAAGTTGAAGAACATGTCAAAGAAGTCAGAAGCATCCAAGAAAAAGGTAATATTCACAAATATCTATTATGTATGCTATCTTTGAGAGTGTATCAGTCCATTTTGCATTGCCATAAAGGAATACCTGAGACTGGGTAATTTATCAAGAAAAGAGTCTTATTGGCTCATGGTTCTGCATGTGTGGCATCTGCTGGACTTCTGGGAGGGCCTTGGGAAACTTTTACGCATGGAGAAAGACAAGGGGGGCAGGCATGTCACATGGCGAGAACAGAAGCAAGAGAGAGAAGGAGGCACCAGGCTCTTTTATTTTTATTTTTTAATTTTTTAATTTCAATTTTAAATTTTTTTTGAGTTGGAGTCTCACTCTGTCACCCAGACTGGAGTGCAGTGGCCGCTGCCGGCCACCGCAACCTCGACCTGCTGGGCTCTGGCAATCCTTCCGCCTCAGCCTTCCGAGTAGCCGAAATTACAGGCATGTGCTACCACACCCGGCTAATTTTTTAAATTTATTGTAGAGATGAGGTCTCGCCTGCCCAGGCGGGTCTCGAACCCGCGGGCTCAGGCAATCCACTCACCTCAGCCTCCCAAAGGCGCGGGATTACAGGCTGAGCCACCGAGCCCGGCTACCAGGCTCTTTTAAAACAACCAGCCCTTGTAAGAATGAATAGAGTGAGAACTTACTCATTACTGCAAGAATATCACCACCCCATTCCTGAGGGATCCACCCCATGACCCTAACACCTCCCACTAGGCCCCACCTCTAACAATGGGGGTCACGTTTCAACCTGAGATTTAGAGGGGTCAAATACCAAACTATATCATATAACTTACTTTATTTTTATTTTTAATTATCTCCCATGCACCCCAAATCTATAAAATCTAGGTTCCTGGTGCAGATGTTTGAGATGAACCTCTTACCATTGAGGTATCAGGTGGGTATGGGCAGTCAGCCTCAGTATGGTATCACAGGTAATTCTATATTACATTAAAACTTAGCTGGAGGTTTAGGGAGGCAAGGAAATATATATATATATATATTTCAATTCTAAACCCCATTAGGAGATATGCTGGGGTTGACTGGGACAGAGTGCAGGGTTGCTGACATATGTAATTTGCATGAAAGCAGAGTGTTTTGTTTTTTGTCTACCAGTTCTGATGTGATTCTGAAAGGCTCTGGCTTGATTCTCCTTTGAGAGAATGTCATTATCACGGACCCCACCCACAAAGTCCTGAGAGTACTTCACTGTCCTTGTCCCTTCCACCCAAGCTGGTTGTTATGTTGTCCCAGGGAAGAGAGGATGGCAATGGAGGAAGCGCCAAGTGGATTCCCCTGTTGTTACTCATTTTTTTATCAACTGAGTCCTGATTTAACCAAGCTTCTGCCGAGTAATATTAGAGCCTCTAACTTATGGATTTTGCATTTTGAGGAAAAACTATTCCATGAATGAAGATTAATTTAATTCTTACTCTGATAATATCTATATAACTTCTGATTTTAGAAAGTAGAATGAGATTATTAGACAAGAAGATTAGGGAGAAGGAGATCATAACCAGCCATTTTAACCCACAGATGCTACTAATAACATCTTAAAATGTCTTGTTTTTTCCTTCAAAACGTTTATTATGATCACTGACATACATAATTTGCAGAAATTATAGTTCAGATAATCATATTTATTTTTTAAAAATTCTACTTGAATAAAGGACAGCTCTTTCTGAATTTCCTTGTTTATAAATAACAATGTGGACAAAACTGCCTCTGTTCCTAGAGGTGGCAACCAATGGTAGGGAACTAGTTAACATAAACATTAAAACTTGTTTTTTTTCTGGCAACAAACACTTACTTTGTATTAGAAATGGCATCATATGGCTTTGAGGTAAACCACCTAAAAAAAAAGGTACATCATCAGTAACAAGACCATGCTATGTCTTCCTTTCATCAGTCCTTTCTTATGTCTGAACAGTTACTTATACTTTTTCTAGGTCCTTTTTTATAGCAGCTGACCAGGTGTTAACTTAGAGGAATGGAATAGACCTTAAAAGTTGGTGTTTTCCTCCTCTATTTTCAACGATGTGCTGTTATGGTGGAGTTTTTCCATTTTTCTAGCCTCCTAACTTTTCCTCTGAGCCACATTTATCATTTCGAAGAAAATAGTTCATTAAAAATGTTAAGGATTGTTTACAATATCCCCTTGGACAGTTAGTCTTAGCATACCTCCTCTGTGCAGGACTGCACTGGCCCATGGGTTTCTACTATGCTTTGGTTCCATATGGAAGCCAACATTGTAGAGAAAGAGATAAGTGTGTGGGTTTTAAAGTGCTGTGCATAGTGGTGAGTGTGTGGAGAGTCAAGGAGGAAGAGATGAACTTCTCAGGAGAGTGATCAGGCTTGCTGAACTTAGCTGAGGGAACACTATTGATATATGATAAATGTGGATTAATGACTCAAAAGATTTTATGTTTACCAAAAGGAACAGAGCAAAACATTAAAAAAAAATTGGCTGAATCTTATTTGTGTCTATGGCTAGTTTTGGTCTCTGGATTTGAAAAGTATTGGGGGGAAATTATAAAGGTCTCGGAGAAGAACAAAATGCTTAAAAAATAGGTTTTCTAAGAAATTATTTCAAAAAGTTTTATCTTATAATAAAAACTCTAATGATAAATGATTAGTTTAACAATTACTTTAGTTATATACACTCATATACACATTTTATATATATATATATATCCACACACACAAATCTTTAGGTTTTTGTGTATTTGTGTGTTTATATAATCTATGCGGGTTTATATATATAATAAATACATATTTATATGAAATTATCTTTTGCTCATTCTTACCATATGAGGAGGGAAGAAGAGTTCTCTTTCACTCTCACAGCCTCTGGCCCTTAACAGCCACTGAACAGATGTCAGATCTCTTTTGATATATTTAATAGCCTCCTTGTTTGCATAGAACAAATAAATGTGGTGGTGGTTGTGGAGGTGGTGCCTGTGTGGGTCTAAGAAAGAGACAGGAGAGCAGTGCCGGGGAAGGCTAAGCCAAAGGAGACGGAAGACAGAAGGGAAGAGTGGAGAGAGGAGAGGAAGCAGAGAGTGGGCGTACCGAGGAGGGAGAAGATAAACCAAGGCAGGAAAGCAGGAGATTCAGACCAGAAAGCAAGAATAAATGGTAAATTTCCAGAGGCAGGCACTGGATTGGTCCATTGTGGGCATTTCCCCTGGTCTTAGCGCAGAAAACTGTGAGGTGCACACACAATCATCATCTGATGGATTGTGGAGAGATGTGGTATAGATTTTGGTACACTGCTCCTTTCAATTCCATTTTTTCCCCAACTTTTCCTCTGTATTGCTAAAACAGTTCCCTTTCTCTGGGCTATCTCCATCTGTCTTAGTCTGTTCAGGCTGCTGTAACAAAATATCATTCACTGGGTGGCTTGTGAAAAACAGAAATTTATTTTGCACAGTTCTGGAGGCTGAAAGTCCAAGATTAAGGTGCCAGCAGATTCCGTGTCTGGTGAAGACTCTCTTCCTGGTTCATAATGCCGCCTTCTGCCCTGTGTCTTCCATGGTAGAAGGGGCAAGGGTGCTCCCTGGGACCTCTTCTATAAGTGCACTAATTCTATTCAGTGGGCTGTCCTCTTATGACCTAAGCACACCTCCTAGCTCAGGTTTTTAATACCATCACCTTGGTGATTAAGTTTTATGCAGACATTTTGGGAAGGACACAGACTTCCAGACCATTACATCATCCTTACAGGGTTTTCCTGTTAAGATTTATAATTATTACGGAGTGAAGAATTTGGTCAATCCTGATAAGCATGCTAAACAGTTATTCTCCATGTTTGGAGGAAAGTACAAAGGAAGAATGTAATTTCTATCGCAGAAACAAAGTCTTGTTGTTGGTTATATGCCTCTCTTCTCAAGCTCTACTAGACATTAAGAAAGGTTTCTGGCTCAAGGCTGATTGTTAAAACAGGTTTTTTTTTTTTTTTTTTTTTTTGAGTCTGAGTCTCACTCTGTTGCCCAGGCTAGAGTGCTGCGGCATAATCATGGTTACTGCTGCCTACTGGGCTCAAGCGATTCTTCAGCTTCAATCTTCCAAGTAGTTGGGACTACAGGCAAGTGCTCCCACGCCTGCCAAATTCTTTTTGACTTATTATAGAGATTCGGTCTCGCTATGTTGCCCAGGCTGGTCTTGAACTCCTAAACTCAGACAATCCTCTTGCCTTGGCCTCCCAAAGTGCTGGGATGACAGATGTGAGCCACTGTACCCAGCCCAGGATTCTTAAATAATCCTTGCAAGATTTGAAAATGGGATAGACAACCATTCTGGATGGCTGCTTCTGGAAGGAAAATTGGATTGAAGAATCTCTTGATGTCCTATCAGCCACTGGATTATTTTAACAGTTGCTTTTCTTTTGTTTCTCTGGCTTGAAGTAATTCAGCAAAGCTTTTTGGCTGTCATTTATACAATTTGTGAAGTGTTTTTTATCATTCTCATCTTTTAGTCACTTTTTTCTCCCCAGCCAAGTTCCATTAGACATATTGTGAGGAAAATTCTTTGAAGAACAGATGTCTCAGATGACTTGAAAAAGAGCATCTCACAATAAGAAGAGAGATTAATAATTTTCAGATACTTTTCAGGATAAGGAACACAAAGAAACCATGATAATAGAGGTCCTAAGCCCAAGAATAACGAGAATTTGTGAAGAGATTCAGTATCTAATTTTAAATGGTAACATTTTTCTCCATCAAAAGATAATATTGGGATCCCATACCCTAAGTGGAGAAAGGTGGGAGCAGTATACACACACGGTGTGTAACTCCATCTCTGATAGAGACAAAGGATCCTGTAAGAAGGGAACACAAAATGCCATGTTACAAATGTAAAAAAGAAAAATAAGCCTCATTCTCTAAAGAGGGGGCGTTCTCTACCTTAGTTCTGAACTTTTAAAAGGAAGGACAGAAAACCAGGAGGAGAGGGACTTCTTGAGCCTTAGAGGTCAATACTTAAAGGTTACTCTTTGACTTGAGGTGAGTAAGATAACTTTGCTTATGTTGTGGCTTTTATGTATTTAGTCTGTAGTTCTCTAAACAACCCCTGCCCCCCAAACTTTGTAAAAAGGCAGATTCCTGGGTAACTGTCTCTACTCCCTGAATCAGTCTTAGAGACAAAGCCTGGCTATCTGAATTTTAAGAAAGCTTTGCATTGGATCCTGATGGCCACACTAATCAACTTAAATTCCAGGGTTGGGATTCATACACTCGTATTATTTTGACTGCATCTTTAACTTTGAGCTAGTGTGTGGTATGCATATAATTTTCTGAGCTTGATGGTTTGGAAGCAATAGTGAATCAAGAAGGATGGTCTTCTACCAGCATGGGACTTCTTAGCCCATCTATCAGCTTCTACAAGCAGGCAAGGGAAGAAAGAAGACAAAGATCAGCTATTGTTTCCAGCCGTACACATAGACATATTTATCATTTAATGTTGCTGTGGCTGCACTGGAGTCAGTTCAAGAACTGCAGGACCAGGTGCCTTGACCTGTGTGTAGGGCACTGATTTGTGTATCAACTAAGAGACCATCAACTCCAATAAAACTGCGATGCTTGATAAACATGGAGAAAATAGAAAGGACTGGAGATAATTTGCTGGGAGCATAGCCAACACCAACAATCTTTCTATTAAACTCTTTTGGGAACAGTCTGAGACAATGATATAGTTTATGTAAATACCTCATAAGCATTATAAATTGTAATCCAGTCATTATTTCAAAGCTACTAGTAGACTAAGAAAAAGAACCTGACTCTTGGCCATGGTACTGAGAAGACCAGTGGGATTGCTAAAAAGTTAATTTCTTTTAATTAAAATTTTTGAATTTTAGACTTGAGGGAACAAGTGCATATGTGTTACATAGGCATATTGTGCATGGGTGGGGACTGGGTTTCTGGCGACCCCATTTCCTAAATAGTAAACATTGTACCCGATAAGCAGTGTGTAGACCCTTGCCACCTTCCCTACCTCCCCACTTTTGGGATCCTCTGTTTCTATTATTTCCATCTTTATGTTCATTTGGCTCAGACATACAAGTGAGAACATGTGGTGTTTGGTTTTCTATTTCTGAGTTAGTTCACTTAGTATAATGACCTCCAGCTACCTCCATGTTGCTACAAATGGCATAATTTCATTCTTTTTTATGGCTGGGTAGTATTCCATGCTGTATATATATCACATTTCTTTATTTAGCCAACCAATGATGGGCACTAAGTTTGGTTCCATGACTTTGCTATTGTGAACAGTGCTGCGATGAGCAAGTGAGTACAGGTTTCTTCTCTATATAATGATACCTTTTCCTTTGGGTAGATACCTAGTAGTGGGATTGCCGGGTCTAATGGTTGTTCTATTTTTAGTTCTTTGAGAAATCGTCATACTGTTTTTTTATAGATGTTGAACTAATTTACATTCCCACCAGTAGTGTTTGAGTGTTTCCTTTTCTTTGCATCCACACCAATACCAGTTGTTCCTTAACTTTTTGATGATAGTCATTCTGAGAGGTGTAGGGTGATATCTCATTATGGTTTTAATTTGCATTTTTCTGATAATTAGTGATGTCGAGCATTTTGCCACATTTGTTGGCCACTCGTATGTCTTCTTTTGAGAGGTGTTTGTTCATGTCCTTTGCCCACCTTTTAATTTTTTTTCAAGTTGAATCTTTTGAGTTTCTTATAGAATCTAGATATTAGTCTTCAAATTGAGGAATAATTGGCAAATACTTTCTCTCACTATGTAGCTTTTCTGTTCACTCTGCTATTTCATTTGCTGTGCAGAAGCTTTTCAGTTTGATTAAGTTTCACTTGTCTACTTTGTTTTTGTTTCATTTGCTGTTGGGATCATAAATTCTTTGCCTAGGCCAATGTCCAGAAGACTTTTTCCTAGGTTTTCTTCTAAAATTTTTATAGTTTCATATTCTTATTTCTAAGTTTTTAATCCATCTTGAGTTAATTTTTGTATATGGTGAGAGGTAAGGGGTCAGTTATTCTTCTGCATTTGACTAGCCAATTTTCTTAGCACTATTTATTGTCCTTTCCTCATTGTTTATTTTTTGCTGGTTTTGTTGAAGACCAGTTGGTTGTAGCTATGTGGCTTTACTTCTCTATTCTGCCCTATTGATTTATCTGTGTTTTTGTACCATACCATGCTGTTTTAGTTACTATAGACTTATGGTATAATTTAGAGTCAGGTAATGTGATACCTCTACATTTGTTCTTTTTTGCTTAGGATTGCTTTTACTATTTCGGCTCTTTTTTAGTTCTATATAAACTTTAAGAATTGTTTTTCCAAGTTCTGTGAAAAATGATGTTGGTAATGTGATAAGGACTGTGTTGAATCTATAGATTGTTTAGGGCAGTGTTGTCATTTTAGCAATATGATTCTTCTACTCCACTTGTTTGTGTCATTCATGATTTCTTTCATTGGTGTTTTATAGTTTTTTGAAGAGATCTTTCATCTCCTTGGTTAAATGTGTCCTAGGTGTTCCATTTAATTTTTTGTGATTATTTTAAATAGGATTGAGATCTTGATTTGATTCTTGGCTGGAGTGTTGTTGGCATATAGTAATACTTCTGATTTTTGTACACTGATTTGTATGCAAACTTTACTGAAGTTGTTTATTGGGTCTTGGAGTCAGTCAACTGGGAGAGTCTTTAGGGTTTTCTAGGCATCCAATCATGTCATCAGTGAAGAGAGAGTTTGACTTACCCCTTGCCAATTTGGATACCTTTTATTTCTTTCTCTTGTCTGATTGCTCTGGGTAGGACTTCTAGTACTGTGTCGAAAAAGAGTGGTGAAAGGTAAATTTTAACTGAGTTACAAATATATACAGTAACAAACAATGCCATAGAGAACATCCTGTACTCAGGGCACACTGCCATTTGCCTATGGGGCTTCTAAGACATGTGTCTTATCAATATGCTGCTGGGGTCTATTTCTGCCCTAAGCTTTGTACTTAGTCAACATTTCCTAGAAGAAGCAATGAAATGGAATATTCAGAGGGCAATTATTTTGTGAAGTAGAGAAATGATCTGATGATGTTTTTTGTTCTATTTGTAGGTACAGTCATATCTAGATTGATTTGATTAAATCCTTAGAAAATGGTGTTTCTCATATACTAATGGGTAAATAGATTGATAACAGACACTCCCTTAATATATGTGAGCAAGTCATCTGTTTGCTTTGTGTGTCATACAGTAAGTGGCTTTAATATGTAAGCTTGTACCCTATAAAACCTGCACTCAGGTTTTTATATCCAAGTTGTTTGTAATGTTTAAATGGACTAGGCATAGTATGGGAATCGTTTCATTGGTTCATCCTCCTCACAGATGAGGAAGTTGAAACTCAGGGAGCTTATGTCATTCTGCAAGGGTCATACAACCAGTTTATAGCAGGACCAGACTGAAGTGGAGACTGCTGTCTGTCCTGGGGTCTTGCACAATCCCTGCTGTCTCTTCATAGTGAGCTCATCTCCTGCCCCTCCCAGCTGCTGGGATCTGTCCTGGCTTTGACCTGCAGTCTAGCCATGTCCTCTGCTGCCTCTGGCTGGATCCTGGGTACAGTTTCTTGGCTTCTAACCCACTTCTTTGATAAATTTCTCCTCATGCCTTAGTTTGCTACCAAGTGTCTATCCCTGAAGAGTTGATATCTTATGCACGATATTCTGGGTGCCATTTTCTTTAATAGTGAGATTCCAATTCATGAGAAAGTGATAAGTCCTTTTGTCATAGAGGGATATCCCCTCATGGTGGCATGGAAGTTGTGATTCCTCTCTGTCCTATGATGGTCCTGCAGGAGATGAAGCCCATGCATGTCACAAGAAAAAATTTGTGGCGTGACAAAGATTTCTTAGTCATGAAGTCCCTTTGCTGTGTCTCGGTCCTCCCTCAGGGTGAAGTTATGTTTTCATCTACTTCTTTCTCTCACTTTTTCTCCCTTCCTCCCAACTTTCCTTCCACCATTCATCCATTTTAGTCAGACTATTTCTGTATAGAAAAGAAAAATGACTGTGGGCATAGGTAAATCCTTCACCACATTCTGTGTCGTGACTGGAAGATCAGGGAGAGGTGTCTGTCTTTCCTGACTTGTGAAATGTGGGGCAGTACACTCCTGTTGGCTCAGACTTTATGTTTTCATTCCACACGTCCCAGTATGCTCTAAAATATTACAACTTGAGCTTCTGCTGAACAAAATTAGAGAGGGCACTTGACTTCCAACCTTGGGGCTGGGAGCTGAGAGTATGCGCCTGCCATGCCCTTGACCCCTCTTTTTCCTATAAGAAATGAACTCTGGTGAAGTGGACAGGGAGACTGGGGAGTGTCCTGTTAGCTCAAACCAGAGAACTCAGACCAAGATTGTCTCCTGGAACCTCTGTTGTCCACACAGTTGCCATGATGCTTCTTGAAAAACAGCTCTGTGTATGCAGCAGAGGGAGATGTACCTTGTGGTGACTGCAGTGTGTCCCAGTTATTTAGCACACATGTTAGGGTGCACCCACCTGGCTTTTAGCTCTAACTGCAATCAGGCACTTGCATTACCCCTTCCAAGCCTCAGTTTTCTTACCTACAGTCCATGGGCCATTGTAGGTTCGGCCTCTTGGGACTGTTGAGGGTACTTGAAATACTGCACATGGCCCATAATCAGTCCTCATGAGTACTTAGCACCGCCCACAACCACATCAGTTCTGCTATAACCATTGAGGCGCTAGAGGCCCTGCGTGGTTCTTGGGCTGTACTTGTTGGAGGGGAGCAACCTTTTCCAGGAAGGAACCAACTGATTGCTTTGTATTTTTTGATTTAAAAAATATTAGGCCCCCGTCATTAAGGCATTTTAATAAAATAGACTATTGTCTTTTGTCTGAATCCATAGAGAAAGAGTTTTCAATTAATCACAGAGTTAGCTGCCTGGTTGTTACCTCTCAACACATAAAGCACAGTTGAAACTGTCCTAGGGCATAGTCCGAGTCCTGTAGGCTTGCAGCCCCGTTGAGGAGACAATGGTCACGTGCATGTTCATATACACACATGTGTTGAGCTCAGGAGGTAAATGTCATTTCGTGTTGAGCCCATTCATCAGTGTCAACTTCCTCCTGTCATTTACTCAAATAAAATTGCGAAAGAAACACACAGCCCCTGCCTCTGATTTCCAAGTGTTTCTGTCTTAGGAGCAACAAAGGATGGGTCAAAATAAAAGAAAGCAAATCAAACCAACAGGTTCATAGCCTGAAAGTGAAATGACTCTGAAATGCATTGGTGCATCAATTTATTTGATCTTTAATTTACCAAAGTTTAATGAGGAGAAATAGATACTTACACAATTATCCATGGAGGTAAATGTTTGGGCAAAGTCCAGTGTTCCTCTGAGAGATGTCACAGGTGATAGGTACTTCAGTGTTTGCCATGCTTGAAGGGTTTTTGCTAGTTTAGAAGTTACACTCTTTGACCTTTGCGCACTTATAGTTCCATGACTCAGGGCATACTTCCTAAAACCCACATGCATTTCACATACATTATTGAATTATTACAATGGAAAGTAGTGACAGGTCTTGAGGAAGTTATGAATGAAAACATTGTATGAAGGGAGGTTAATGTAGAAGATTTAGCAGGTCTAATATCTTTATAATCTCATGTAATATGTATAAAATAATCTTAGGATGTTTCTAAAATGCTGGATTCTTTTTCTGTTGTAATCAATGCATTTCCTTCCTTCCTCCCCTCCTCTTTCTTTTTTCTTTTAGACAGCACAGACGGTTCTGGTGGTGGTTGTGGTTTTTGGGATATCCTGGCTACCACACCACATCATCCATCTCTGGGCTGAGTTTGGAGCTTTCCCGCTGACACCGGCTTCCTTTCTCTTCAGAATCACTGCCCACTGCCTGGCGTACAGCAATTCCTCGGTGAACCCTATCATTTACGCATTTCTCTCTGAAAACTTCAGGAAGGCCTATAAGCAAGTGTTTAAGTGTCACATTCGCAAAGAATCATCTCTCAATGATAATAAAGAAAATAAAAGTCGAATAGACACCCCACCATCAACCAATGGTACTCATGTGTGAGAAAATATATATTAGAATATTCTCATTGTTGAGTTTTTCTATATGCAGACCAGGCACATAAAAAAAACCCAAAACACAACAGGCTATTAAGCAATGCTGCAATTGTTGTCTTAACAACAATTCACATTATTTTAATTAAATTCCACTTGTGTTAAAAAGTATTTTGACCCACTTAGGAAATTCGTGGCTCTGGTGAATATTATTCAATTTTATTTTATTTCTAAATTGTATTTCAGAAGGAAATGAAGGAAAATGCTGTATAGTTTTATACCTTTTAAGAAATGAAAGTTTAAAAGAATTCTATAGATACCTTCAGTTCTTCATAGAGTAAGAACTGGTCCCATAAACATGGTCAGGGATATTTGCAGCTTATATTTGCTTTAATTCTTCAATTTTAAGAGAAGAGGTAATATTATGAACTATGTGCTTTGAATTATGATCATGGACACACAGTAATGAATACTATTATTTTTGGCCCTTTATATAGAGACGAATCTATTAAGCAGACTCCCCAAAGTTTGCTTCCATTTGTGTGCAGAGCATCTGAGGACAGGCCATATCTGTCTGTGGCCTTGAGATCAGATCGTAGGTTTATTTCAGGAGTCTGTTCAACATTGTGGTGGTGACCTATGAAGCAGCAGTAGGCAATGCCAATGAAGAACCATCCTGTGGACTTGGGCTATGTAGAGTTAACTAAACCAAGTCAGAGGACATGCCCAATGCAATTGCCCTAGTGGGGAAGCTGTGAATGAGTTTTTGAGAATAAAACTGGGTATTGAAATTTTATCCATGTACTTGACAGAGGTATTAGCTGTGCCTTGAATGAAACCTACTCAAAAGAGAGAGTTGAAAAAAAGTCAGCGAGGATGGAGTGTAGATATAATTTTGATGGGCCAAAGGCTAGACAGAATTCAGTAATTCATATGAAGCAATGGACATGCCATATGGAAAAAGCATGCAAAGTGTGTAATTTAGATAACATCTGAAAAGAAAAAAACAAATCTCATGAATGATTGAACCTGGGAATATCTTGTACAAATGCATGCTTCTTTCATTAAATTTTTAATAATGTTCAATGCACATTTCCACCAAGTATTATTCCCTTAGAAAATGTTAATATGGAGATAAAACCATCACTACTTGAATTTTAAATGTAGTTTTATGACAATTTCATACTGATTCATGTTTATAGTGAGAAAATGGCATGAAAATATTAATTTATCCTGTATTAGAAAAGTAACTATCAGACTGCAAGGCTTTGATATATTTTAGGAGGATATCAAAAGCAAGAAGGTTTTTTTTTTAAAAGAAGATTTTGTGTAACGTACATTTGTGCCAAATCATGACTCCATAAGAAATATAAAATTTTAGATAAAAATAATGTAAGCCTTTGGCATGCTAACTTTTCTAACTGATCAACTTATTTCACTAATTATATTTCAGAGACCAGTATTTACACGTACAATGGTATAAGTAACTCTCTGGACAAAAGAAAAGAAAATTGTTAGAAAGGATGGGAAATTATGAGTTTTCATGTTTGTTGACCAGGGAAAGAAGTTGTATGTGTGTGTGTGTGTGTGTGTGTGTGTATATATATATCTGTGTGTAAGTGAATATTTTAAAGAACATTGTGAGTCCTTTGCATGGAAAATATTTTTGCACTTTATTCAAGTATAGAATCAGAAACATCTTATCCTTGCAATGGTACCTCATGTGATTTGTAGAACTGAAGTGGCCATGTTAAATGCCAGAGCTGCCTCTTTGTATGTGAATCCACATAGCTGTGCAGAATGGGGCCTCCCAGTTTCTTTGGAATTTGCATGAATGAGAAGGATTTCTTACACAAGGAATTCTATTCCCTGGTTCTCTTCTTCTGATTCACAGGGACATACATAGAAGTATTAAAACACACACACACACACACACACACACACACACACACACACACACACACACACACGTACACCCCAGTAGTTAATGTTGTTTGCGAAGTGGCTTTAGCCTGATGTGCTTAGCGACGTTTATCCCTTTGTTTTCCCCAGATACTGCTGGCGTGTAAGAAACTAGAGGCATAGCACTGAAGTAACAAGTGGCCCTTGCAAACCCCTAGCTTTGCTAAATGCAAATGCAAAGCACTACATTTTGTATTTAGAGAGGATGTACTCCCTGCATGTTGTCATCCCACTCAGTTTCCCTTATTCAGAGTTTAGGTTGAGTCTACTTCTAAAACAAATTTTGATATGAATAATAACATCCTGCCAAGAGCTAGACCTAAGTACCATTTTCTGAATGGGGCATTCCAGAAGAACTCGTAGCAGCCTTAAATTACCAGAAAAGGGTAGGAGGAATGCCTTGCATTTGCCAAGCTTCTGCTTCCTAGATGATTTTATTCCTATTATGTAGTTAACACGACCGATTCTGAGGCACCTTCTTTTTTTTTCTCCATCACTAAATAAAGACAGCCTCCAAAGCAGTCTTCCTCCCAGTATCCAGGTTCATGGAGAAATATTGCATGTGCCTTTGAAATCAGGCTGCGTGAGGATCATGTTTTCCGTTCACTTCAAAGAAAATTGATGCTTTCTCTTTAGGTTTGGTTGCCTCAGTGTCCTGAGGCAGTTGTTATTTTTCTAAACTTTTTGTGCTCACATAAGGAGCCAGACTCTGGAAAATTTGAATAGCTGATGTGCTTGTGTTTCACATATATAAGGAACAATTTCAGTTTCCTACAGATGAACACAGGGTCGTGGTGCACATGCTTTCTGGCCCAGTACTACTAAGATGTGAAACTGATTCTCTCCGTGCTATTCTGACCATGTATGTGCTCAAGCAGCGTGAGGGACTGAGGCAATTTTCTGGATGCTTTAAGTAAATTATTATTGCTTTTCACGAAATTATTTTATTTTACACATTGGGAGTAAAATAATCATTTCCTGCCCTGTCCCAGTCTCTTGTGCTTTTGTCTTTTTCCCTTTAACTCCTATCTAGAATTCCTCACTCTAATATCCACCTTCACTCCAATATTTCTCCTTCAGCCCACATGCAATGAATTAGAGAGGAGAGGAGAGATGATTGTTGACTTGCATGAGTCATGCAGGGCTCAGAACTTCTTGTGACTCAACTTTAAACGGTGACGCTGGAGACTATTACATTTTCTCAGTTCTCCCAGATGCTTTGAGACAGTGCAGTGGTAATTCCAATATGTGAACTGAAACCCAAGATCAGCCTGCTTCTGAGCAGGAGAGGATAGCTTAACCAAGCAGCCACTTCCTTTCCACTCACGGCTGTAGATACCTGTAAGTCAAGAAATGCTTCTGTGAAGCAGCCTTGCATAGAATAAAACAAACTATAGCATAGCTTCATCATGTTCCTGCTTTAAAAGGTTTATTAAATACATGTATGTAAGCTACATAGTTGTGAATTGGGAAAATATATGAATGTGACTATTTCCTCTGGAAACTTCCTATCTAAAATGTCTACCTACATTGGTTGTGAATATTTCTCATGTGGTAAATTTGCAAGTAGCTTTCTAGGAAAGGTAATCATATTCTCCTTGGCCATTAAAAATGTTGCGTATCAGGCTATTTCTCAAGTAGATGCTAATGACTAGCTGCTGGAATAGATTGAAACTGGGTTCCACTGTTTTAATTTTTGTCCCTTAGGTAGTAGTGATCAATATGGTAACTCCAAATTGGAATGAATTTTATGGTCTGCTATAGGTTTTCTTTTTCTTTTTTCTTTTTTTGAGTATCACTCTGTCACCCAGACTGGAGTGCAGTGGCATGCTCCTGGCCACTGCAGCCTTGACCTGCTGAGCTCTAGTGATCCTTCCGCCTCAGCCTTCCAAGTAGCCAGAACTATAGGCATGTGCTAATATACCCGGCTAATTTTTGATTTATTGTAGAGACGAGGTCTTGCCAAGTTCCCGGGCAAGTCTCGAACCTGTGGGCTCAGGCAATTCACTCACCTTGGCCTCCCAAAGTGCCGAGATTGCAGGCTGAGCCACTGAGCTATAGGTTTTCTATGGGACACCATGTGTGACAGTGTTGTCTTTCAAAATATTGGGCATTGATTATTGAAATTGGAACTATTTAGGTATCATCATTCTAAAGACCGTTATGATCGATCAAGCTCTTTTTTTTGTCTTTCAGTGAGCTTGTTCTGGGCAACCTGGCTGACATGCCATATAACAGGTAAAAATGTGGATAGTTCTTCAGCTCATGTTGATGGAGAAATAGCTGTGCCCAACACAGAAGTGTCATGTAGCGCTTTTCCAACAGTATTATGAGCATGAAAGGAAGTCAGGGGCAGACTTTCAGGCATCATCCAGGTCATGAAAGCAAAATTTGAAGGGTTTAAGTTGTGTTTGTGTGGCCTGCACTGTTTAAATGTCCTTGCCCTAAGACTTCTGCCATGGGATACCAAAGATGAAATTCAAGGCCTTCAGGGTAAAATGGACTTATATCAAGTACCTAAAGGACTACTGAATTGTTCAAGATATCACAGAGCATCATTTCAGATTGATTCACAGATCGTGCACCTTGGAACCCTGGGATGTCTGTATACCTCCTTCAGGGACCAGTGACTGCTGGGAAATGGGAGACATGGGGCTGATGGTGGAAGCAGGTGCCAGGTTCCTCCTCTCCTGTCAGTCAGATGATTTCCGTTTCCGTTGGCCTTTGACGTCCATGCAGTGATTTGTTGAAGAATCATTAGAGAACAACTGCTCCAAGGAAAGTGTCATCCCTCATTTGTGTGGACTTTCTTATCAAGCCTTCACTCACTGATTCTATTACTCATATCCATATCTGCTTTCATTCTTTCTTAAGGTTAGTCACATGCCTATACTTGAGGTTTTCCAAATTCTGTTGTTGTTGATGGGCTCACAATGGCTTGGATCCACACCCCCATACTCTCATTATTTTGTCTGAACTTGAAGCTATTTTCTGGCTATCCTTTTGACAGTAAAGTACCTCTCCCTTTGACAGTAAAGTCTGAAATTTGTTAACAAAATATCTTTTTTCACAGATCACAAGGGACTAGTTCCTTCACAGAATTGGCCATAGAACAGGCCAACTGGCATCAACTATCCTGAGGGCCTTCTTTGGGGTTCTGGACCTGGCAGATGCCATAACTCTGAGTACTTGTTTTCTGTGAGTGTCTGGAACACATCATTATTTCTGAGATGTTATGACTTAGTGGAAGAGGCTGTTCAGCTTGGTGAGAGAAATTCCAATTTCGGGCTCTGATTCCAGCTATAGCAGTGTCTGATGGGCATGCTCGATCTAGTGGTGGCTAAGTGAGCCTTCCTCTGACTTATATCCAGCAAGTAACTGCAACCTGCTGAGGAGATTGGAGCAGGTGAATCAAGCTTCTGTCATCCCTGGTCTAGACTTCATTCTGACCTATCATGAGTGAAGATCAAATATAGCTGGGGACTTCGAGGCACAAAACAGTCAGGAGTAAAAGACTCAGAATGAAAAGTCTTGTTGTGTAACTTGCCATCATAGGTATTTCTGGTTTCACAAAGTCTCCATTTAGCAACACAAATATCCAAGAAAGCAGAGGTGGGGAGGGATGGACATGTGGATTTTCAGTGGAAATCTTTACGTCTTTTGAGAAAGAAAGAAATTATTGTAAACAAATACTGTTTTATAACATTTGTCAGGGCCACCTAACTTCAAATAGAAGGAAATATTTTTTAAAACTGAAAGCACATCATTTTTCTTCTAGAGAGAATGTTGCTGGTATGTGGATGTAGCTAAAGAAATAGATCTCATTGTGCAAGTTCAGGTGTGATAACAAAACGGGGCTCAGTAGTATCTTTAGGCATTTGTACCCTGTTTATCTTCATAGCCCCAAGAGGAACTTTTAATTAGTCGACACTGAGTGAATAAACACATTCCTAGATTTGAGATGGTTTCAAAATAGGGCTGGCATATAGAAAGAAGCAAACTTAATAATTCTCCTGAAACAAAATCAGATTTCATTTCAGAACTATTCACAAGGCTGAAATAAGTACTTAAATGGAACTTTTCATATTTTGGTTTCCTGAGTCACATTTTACTACCATATAGTACATAAAGATAAAATATTTGACAATGAGGCATAGAAAGTCAAAGTTTTCTTGAATGTTGTTGAACAAATCTGTTTATCTCCCAAGTTGCATCTGCTGAAGCAGAAAGTTGTGGTGCACTGGAGGAAGGACAGAAAGGAGAGTGGACATTGGGACACAGGGTTTGGTCATGAGGTTGTGATGGTTCATTGCTACTGGGAATGCTGTCTTTGGTGTCTTCATATATAAAAAAAGAAAGAGGACTGGATAAAAAAATGTGGTACATATACATGATGGAATACTACGCAACCATAAAAAAGAACAAAATCATGAATTTCGCAGCAACCTGGATGGAACTAGAGTCTATAATACTGAGTGACCCCTCACCAGAAACAAAGATCCGAGTATCACATGTTCTCACTCATATAATGGACG
>NW_007248828.1:427759-447573 GCF_000164805.1 Carlito syrichta
GCAAATATCTGTCTGGGGACGGGGAAACACCTCTTGTCAACAGGGTGCCTGAATGAAACATAATTGTATACCTAACCCTTAACTGTACCCACAACATCATAATAAATATTAAAAAAAAAAAAAGAATTTGGAAAAAACATTGAGTCTCAAGTTGTCTGCACTTTAAAAGTTTTTTAGAGTTGCTGGGTATAAGTGGGGGTTTGCTACATAAGTAGGTTGCATGCAGGTGAAGTTTGAGCTTCTAGAAGGACCTCTTTCTCCCAATAGTGGACTGGCTAACTAAATTATTGCCACATATCCCCATCACTTCTATTCCCTCCCTTTCTCCCTCCCCTAGCAGTGTCCAACATGTGCCAATCCCACCTTTGTGCTAATATGTTCAGAGTTCTGGGCCTGTTTATGAATGAGAATATGTGGTATTGTGTTGTTTGTTTCAGTGATAATTCTCTTAGATGATGGTCTTCAGGTGCATCCAAGTCATTGCGAAGGCCATGGTTTTGTTCTTCTTTATGACTGCATAATATTCCATCACATATATTACCACATTTTCTTTATCCATCCACTTTAAATGGGCATCTTGGTTGGTTCCATGTTTTTGCTATTGTGAATAGCGCTGCTATAAACTTGTGTGTGCAGGTGTCTTTTTGGTAGAGTGATTGATGTTCCTCTGGGTATATTCTCAGGACAGTGATTACTGGATTGTATGGAAGCTTAATTTTTATTTCTTTGAGAAGTACTAGTTACACATTTGAAGGAACTGGAGAGTTTCATAGACACCAAGGTCTTACCTTAGAACAGAGGTTCTGACATTTTATCAAGCATCAGAATCACCTGTAGAACTTATCAGATACAGACTGCTGTAGACACCCTGGAACGTCTAATTCAGTAGGCTTGAGGGGAAGTCCAAGAATTTGCTTTTGGTCCAGAGACTGCCTTGTGAGAACTACCATGTGCTTTAGAGGTGGTTTGGAGGTGAAGGTGGAGCCCAGGCTTTTTATTGCCTTTTTAGGGTCTCTGTGTGCACTTCTAGAGTGGGTAACCACTTGAGTTGAGAAGATAGTCCTTCAAAGTCTAAACTTCTATGGTTCTTTGAAATAAAATAGTTTACATGAAATTTAAATTATTTAGATTTTTATTGTTTACATTGATCAGATTCATACAATATCTGTTCAACTATTATATTACCTTAGCTATCATAATTTATACGTTTCCAAGAACATGATGAAGTGTGATAACTTTCAAGGATTTCAGAGATTATTCCAATTTTTTGTTCAAAAGAATGAAATCAAATAGCGTGGTGGAAAAGAACACCCATGTATTCACTTTGTTTACCCAAAATACAAAAAGTGTTACAATAGTATTCAAAATTATTGAGTATGATTTTTCTGAACAGAATGTTTTAACTCAATGATTAAATTAAATAAGTGCATGTCTTTCAATGTGATTGCTAATTTTTAACTGCATTATTATCTCTAAGAGATAAATGTAACTTTTGCTGTATTTAAAGTTTGTCAGTTAAATAACTCTTGATAACATAAGCAGCATGAGTAAGGAATAAAAAAAATCTATGTATACTGTATTTTTCATTTTAATAATGTGATTGTTTAAACACTGATATGTAAATGATGCTGAGCATGGATCTTCCTGCACCTGATACTGTTACAATTGCTGTCTAAAGAGTTGACCAAAAATTTATCTCATCATGTTTAGATCTAGCATGAATAACAGTACACTTACAAAGCCCAAAATCCAAAATTAAGAGCTTGTATTAACCTATTTAATATCAAATATAGTCATCCCAAATCACCCTACCTCTGTGTTCTGCATGAATCTAGCCAGGCTGTGATTGGAACCAATTTTCTTCAATGGAAAATAAAATTTGTTCTTCAAAGTGTTCTAATCTTAGAGTATGCTTTTATCAAACCATTAGAAACTGTGCCATTTTGTAAGACATTTCTCTAAGTATAGAAACACAATACAAAATTGTGGATTTAAGTTCATTTCATTGTTACTGGGTGCCATTATGAAAAATATGGGTGAATCATGCTGGTAAAAAATTGACACCTGGCTGGGTGTGTTGGCTCAAGCCTGTAATCCCAGCACTTTGGGAGGCCAAGGCAAGAGAATTGCCTGAGCCCAGGCATTCGAGACCTGCCTGGGTAACTTGGTGAAACCTCATCTCTACAATAAATAAAAAAAATTAGCTGACCTTGGTAGTGTGTGCCTATAGTTCCAGATACTTGGAAGACTGAGGCGGAAGGATCGCCTGAGCCCAGTAGGTTAAGACTGTGGTGGCTGTGAACATACCACTGCATTTCTCCTGGGTGACAGAGTAAGACTCCAACTCAAAAATGAAAAAAAAAGAATTGACACCTATTTTTGTAAATGTTTTCTTTTTCTCTTTCTCCTCCTCTTCTCTTTCCTCTTCTCTGTCAAAAAGGTCGTTTTTTGGCAAAAAGGACACAAAATTACTACAAGAAATTATAAAAAGTAAAAATTTGTTTGAAATTTTATTACCAAGAAACAGCTATCATCATCATCTTCTGAATGTCATTCTAGAAATCTCTCCAGTGGTATAAATAGTAACAATACATGGAAGGAAGAACGGTGGGAGGGAGAAGGAATTTTCTAAAATTGGATCATAGTGTACATATTATTCATAAACAAAACTTATTTTAATTTTACTTGTATTTGAATGAAGTAAAATCGAATGAATTTCTAAATTTTAAATAGTTAACAACCATAAATTTAAAGAAAAGTTTATGAGAAGTTGAAGTAAACTGAAGACACACTTTAGTTTTAAACTATTTACTTTTTATACAGTAACTATTTACTCATTAAAAAACTAGAATTCCTCCCAGTCCCTCTCTTTCTATCTTTATTTTATTATTTATAACATATTTCCTCTTCCTCTAAAACTGCCTTTCATAAAACTTAATTGTGTATATAAGTTGATACATTGTTTACTAATAGGCCTCTAAAATAACATCTTTCTCCTTTTATGAACTACTTATTGGGATTCATCTCACCATGCAATTTTTTTGTTCCCAGGAGGTCCTTGAAGATACTCTATTCTTGAGTTACTGCATAATTGAGAATATTAATTTGTTGTCTTTATACCTGAAAAACAATGTCAAATATGAAATGATTTCTTTGCACTTTATTCTTATTGGACACCTGTAGACCCAACTCAGAATTTTGAATGTTACTGGAAAAAAATCAGAAGGTAACCTGATTCTTTCATTTGAGGGTACTAGTTTATTTCCCCCTTGGTATTCACTTGCTTTTTAAAATTATTGATATTCGATATCTTCACCAGGATGTGGCTTTTTATCACTAATACCTAAATATTCTTCATACATTTGAGTATGGTTCTATAAAAGCTAAAGGTACATTAGTTATCTTTTAGTCTGGTGATTCCAAATCTTTTGGAATATCGGATTCTTTTCTTTTCTTTTTTTGGAGTTGGAGTCTCACTCTGTTGCCCAGGCTGGAGTGCAGTGGCACACTCACGGCCACCCCAGCATCAACCTGTTGGGCTCCAGTGATCCTTCCGCCTCAGTCTTTCAAGTAGCTGGAACTACAGGTGTGTGCTACCATGCCTGGCTAATTTTTGATTTATTGTAGAGATGAGGTCTTGCCAAGCTGCCCAGGCTGGTTTCAAACCTGTAGGCTCAGGCAATTCACTTGCCTCGGCCTCCTAAAGTGCTGGGATTACAGGTTGAGCCACCGAGCACGGTCAGGATTCTTTTCTAAATAGAAATTATTCTCAGACTTTCATATGAAAATAATTGTATTTTATAATTCAGATAGAGAAAATACAAAATGGAAGCAAAACTGCAGACTTACAACTCTCGTGAGCATAGACACATAAGGCATAGATATTTATAGAATATATCAAGCAATGTTTAAAAATAATTATACATCCTGACCAAAGAGATTTTAGTCAAGGAATGCAATGCTGGATCAACGGTCAAAAACCAATTCATGTAATTCATCATGTTATCAGACTACTAAGGAAAGATCAGATGATCATAATTGACAAAAAGAAGCATTTGATAAAATCCAATACCCATTCATGAAATTCTCAGCAAACTAGGAATAAAGAAAAATTTCCTTAATAAGCAGCATCTATAGAAAAACCTCTACAGCTAATATCCTGCTTAATGTTGAAAGACTGAAAACTTCTCCCTTAGATAGGGAAAAGGCAGGGTTGTCTGCTCTTATTTAACTAGATATAGGAATTCTTGCCACTGTGATAAGGTAAGAAAAAGAGATAAAAAGCATATATAGTTGAAAAGAAGAATTGAACTGCCTCTGTTCAAAGCTGACATGACTGTCTACATAGAATATCCCTCAAAAAACAAACAAAACCAAAAAACCCCACAACTTCTTGAACAAATAACAGTTTCAGCAAAGTCACAAGATACAAGATGAACACACAAAATACAAATGGAAGAAATGTTACAGTAAATCAGTTACACATTTAAATGATGTGTAATGAATAAATCACAGTTCAACCTACTGGCATTAAAAATAGTAAGACATGTAATTTATTCTGCCTACAGACAATGCTATTTCAAACTTAATTGCTGAGAAAAGTTCAGAACTCCCAACTTCAAATTGTAAAAGACTCAGCAATAGAATATTACATCTGTGTCCCCAGATTTTTCCAGTCTAGTATCTCCTTTCTTTTTTTTTTAACTTTTAAATTTTTTTATTTTAAAATTGTGGGGTAAAATTCAGGGTTAGGTATACAAATATTCATTGTGCAGTTACACTTGATGAGATGTGCCTCCCCAAAACTGTGTGTGTGTGTGTGTGTGTGTGTGTGTGATTTATTGTAAAGACGAGGTCTCGAACCCGCACGCTCAGGCAAACCACTTGCCTTAGCCTCCTAAAGTGCTGGGATTACAGCCTGAGCCACCAAGCCCAGCCAAGTATCTCCTGTCTATAGTGGTTCTTATGCTGTTTCTTATAATGAGCATAATTTTGAAAGGCACTGAGGTAAAATCTATTTTGAGTGCCATAGAGCCTTTTAATGAGTCCTTGTTTCCCAAATCTGTAGTGCTGCAGAGGACTTTTTTTGTACCTAATTTTAAATTTAACTTCTTGTCATGTTTGTAATTTTATTTAGTAAGAAGAAGCTTCATCTTTTTCTTTGGCATACACGAACACATTTGATATATTTTTCTTTATACAAACAAGTGAAAATATCATGGCTCATAAGAGTTGTCATTTATGGGAAAGATAATTTTTAAAATAAACATTAAAATTACTGTGGTTGTGGTCTGAATAACAGAAGCAGGCCACTTCAGTTTTCTCTAAGTGAAAATATGTATTTTAAAAATTAATAGACTTGGCAGTTAAGAGAATATTATGCCTTTAGTAAAAAGCCATTTTAAAATGTATTTTCTAATATCACCTTACCTCGATATAGGTATTAGTTGATGACATAATAAAATACCATTTAATATTGCAGAGAAAATCCAGTGCTAATAGCTATCTTGTAAATGTGTAAACATGGGGATGTAAAGAGTTAAAATAGTTACTGAAGTGTCAATGGGAATGTGTTGCTGCTCAGTGTGTCATTCCCATCCCCTTTTTCTGACATTGCACTTTTTACCTGACTGGCATCTTACCAAATATGCTTCTCTCTGCCTAGCACAATGTCCTTCTATTAGCTGTGCCTTCCAGAACTTCCCTGGGCTCTTTTGGTCAGTTGTCCTTCTAGATAGGCCTAGTCTGTCTGCCATGGTTTTACACTCAACCCCTTGTAGTGACCACAGATGCAACTCACATGCTCATCTGTTCTGCGTTTAGGTGAATGCAGAACTATGACCATTCTCCAAGAAGCTCAACCATGTGCAGGTAAGACAAGAGAAGGACACCTCTGGCCCACCCTTGACATCTACAGCCTCTTTTTGTATAATTGGTAGATTTTCAATGAGTGCGGGCAGATAACATTACTTTCTTCATTCCTAAGCCATTAGCAACTATGACAATTGGGATTTCAGAAGCTGTGAAAGGAGTATGGGCTGTTTCTAAAGGTGGTGAGTCCTATGCTCTGGGACACCTGTCAGTCTCAGGACACCTTTCCTTGGCAGGGATGTTGCAGCACATGTCCATTAAGGTATCTTCCAATTATATAACTGTACAATTCTATAGTTTTGAGGGACAGGTCAGAGAAGTGATATTCATGAAATGATCTTGTACAAGCAGTTATTTTTTTTCCATGCATAGAGTTGTCCTGAGGAGTATATTATTAAGTTATAAAGTTCTAATTATAAAAACTTAAATTGGTGCACTTAAATCTGCTCATTGTCTTTTATTCTATTATGCAAAATGTTATTTGGATATGTTTGACATTTTGGGGTGTCTATGAGAGGAGAAGATGTTTGTAGAGACTTTAAATAAAGGTATTAATATATATAAATGGCACTCTACCCTTTGAATTCTAACTTGAAATTATATGATGTGTAATATAGTCTCTTATTAGACACAATTTCTGATGATTGTCTCTTAAGAAGTGAGAGGTGGAGAGAGAATGAATAAATTTCCAGAAAATTGTTTCTACCTAGAGTGTTTACACTGTAGATAGAGAATATCTGCAAAATAAATATCTATAAATGCTAAGATATGTTATCTAATTGATAAAGAATATGCTGATATGGCTCATGTTGAATTTACAGTTTGCCTCATTTACTAGAAAGTGTTTCATAAACATGAATTCAGGAAGATTATATTACCCTAATGAATAATAATTTGTAGTCCAAATATAGAAGTTCTTCTAAACTTAATCCTCTTTTTCAGTTAGTTAATCAATAAACATTTTGGGAATATTTGTGTATAATTCACCATGTGGGACATTGTCAGGGATAAAAATGAATAAAATACACAGTTCTTGTCCCCCAAGAAATGTAGTCATATAGGTTTAAGGAAGAAGACATGATAAGATGAATTTACAAAAGTATCAAGTAGCAAATGAGTGATCAGGTAGAAGTTTTATAAGAATTGTTAAAAGATTCAAAATTATAGCTGGATAGGAGGAATAAGTTCTAGTGCACTATACTACTGTAGGATGGGTATAATTAAAAATAATACATCATTTCAAGTAGCTAAAAGAAAGATACTGAATGTTCCCAAAACAAAAAAAAAAATGACTACATGTTTGACATGATAGATATGCTAATTATACTGTTCTGATCACTGCACCTTATATGTATCAAAACATCACTATGTATGCCATAAATATGTACAGTAGTTGTCAAAAAATAAAGTTAAATAAAAAAAGAGAAAATCCACTAAGTATCAGAAAATTACCCAAAACACTCTGTGTGGTAGCTCTTGTTTTAAATGCTGAAAAGACTTTGTATTTTACACTTTTGAAACAGGACCCCTACCTATCACCATACACAAAAATTAACTCTAAATGGATCAAAGACCTAAACATAAAACCTCAAACTATAAGAATCTTAGAAAATGCAGGAGATACCCTTATGGAAATTGGAACTGGCAACCAATTCCTATTTAGAACCCTAAGTGCCCATACCATAAGAAATAAGATAGACAAGTGGGACCTCATCAAACTGACAAGCTTCTGCAAAGCAAAAGAAACCATCAAGAAAGTAGGGAGACAGCCCACAGAATGGGAAAAAGTATTTTCTAACTGTATATTGGACTCACTTTTAATGCTTGTTTTTATTTGACTTCACACAAACTTCAATCCTAAATACTTCTCCCCAGGGGGCGTTTGTCAAATGTTTTAATGTCACAGCTGCCTGAGATAATGGATAACAGTTGGGACACATAATAGATTTACCAAAAAGCTTAAAATAAAAGCTGAGGAATTAGATGACCATAAGGGCTTTGTAAATCTCTAACACAACCAGGTATCAAGAGGGCTACGTTCATGTGTAGGGCTGTGTGATGAAAATTTGATGAAAGACATGAACTTATACATCCAAGAAACTTAACAAACTCCAATACTCCAATAGGACAATCTCAAAAATATCCACACCTAGAAATATACAATCAAATTGTTGAAAGACAAAGAGAAATTGTGGCAAGTATCAAGAGAGAAGTGGCTTATCACACAAAACGGTGTGATTATTAACTCATTTCTCATCAAGACAACGGTAGTCAAAAGGCAAAAAGATTACATATTTTAAGTGCTAACTCAAATCCACATGAAAAAATAAAAAGTATCAGTAAAAATAACTGCATAGTAAATAAGAAAAATGTATATTTTGCTGATAGCTACATTCCTTGTTTCCTATAAAAGTTAAAACACAATTGCATAATATAATAGTTATAAATCTATGTTGATTTGCACAGTATTTATAAACATGTAATTTGTGATAATAAATTACATTGGAGCTAAATAGGAGCAAAGCTTTTGTATGCTATTGAAATTAAGTTGGTATTAATTTGGAAGAGACTTGTATCAGTTGAGATGCTAATTGTCATTCTCAGGCAACCACTAAGGAAATAAGAATATTATTTCTATAAATATATAGAGAAAGAAATGACACGTTTTAAAATGGTACAGTATGAAATACCTATTGTACATAAAAGAAGGCAGCAATTAAAAAACTGGAAAAAAAATGCAAGGCATGTAGAAAAAAATAGACATGGTATATGTAGATCTTACTTTATTAAAAATTGCATTAGATGCATTAATTCTTTAATTAAAAGGTGGAACTTTGCAAAACAGATAAAATAAATGATCCAACTATATGCTGACTGCAATAGAATCAGATTAAAATACAGAACACAGATAGGTTGAGAGTAAAAGAATGGAAACAATACTGTACAAACAGCAACAGAATGGAGCTTGATTGGTTATGCTAATATCAAGCAAAATAGACTTTAAGACAAAATTTGTTACTAGAGACAAAGACTTTATAACAATCAAACATCAATACATCAAGAAGATACAACAACTAAAAATATACATGTACTTAACAATAAAGCCCAAATACATGAAATAAAAACTGATAAAATTCAAGGCAGAAAGAAATAATTCAACAATAGTAGTAGATTTCAAGGTCTTACTTTTAATAATGAGTAGAAGTAGGCAGAAGATTAGTAGTGAAAAGGAAGACTTTACCAACAGTTTACACTACTTAGACCTAATAGATACCTATTGAATTATTCACCTATCCACAGCTTTCAAATGCACATATACCATTCTCTAAGGTTACACCATAAAACAAATCTAATTCAATTTCAAAGTATTGGTGGCATACAGAATATGTTTCTGACAACAGTGAAATGGAATTAGAAATCAATGACAGAAGAAAATTTGGGAATTTCACAAATATGTTGAAATGAAACATCATGCTTCTTAATAAGTAATGGATCAAAAAAAGAAAAAAATTAGAAAGCCATTTGTGGTCAATTAAAACTTTAAAAAATACCACAGCTCATGAAATGTAACAAAAGGGGCACTTAGAAAGGTTATGGTTGCAAATACCTATGTTAAAAAAGAATAAACATCTCAAATCAATACCTTCAACCTTAAGAAATTAGAAAAAAGAAGACCAAAGTAAACCCAGGGTTGGCATAAAGAAGAAAACAATAAAGATTAAAGTGGAAACAGATAAACTAGAGAATCGAAACAGAATAATAAAATAATCAATGAAACCACAAGTTGGTTTTTGAAGGCATCAACAAAATTGACAAAGACTTAATAATAAGAAGAAAAAGTAATCAAATCACTAAAATCAAGAAATAAAAGAGAGGGCACCACTACTGATCTTGCAGGAAAAAAAGGAGGATGATAGCAAATACTATCAGCAATTATATGTCAACCAATTAGATAATCTAGAGAAAATGGACAAGTTCCCAGAAAGACACATCTAATGAAAGTAACTCAAGAGAAAATAGATAATCTGAATAGACAGGTAAAAAGTAATAATAGTAATAAGGAGAAATCCAAGATCAGATGGCTTTACCCGTGAATTCCAACAAAACTTTAAAAAAAGATTTAATACCAACTTTTCACAAGCTCTTGCACAAATCTGAAGAGAAGGGAGTATTTTTAACTCATTCTTTGAGACCAGCGTTATTCTGATACCAAAGCCTGATACCAAGTGGTAAAAGAGAGAAAACTTTCCACCTAAGATCAGGAACAAGAGGAGAATACCACTCTTGTCACCTCTTTTCAGCATTGTGTTGGAGGCTTTCTCCAGGACAATTAGGGAAGAAAAAGAAACAAAAGTTATCTAGTTTGAAAAAGTAATTTTAGTTATCTCTTTTTGCAAGTGACATAATCTTTTGTATAAGAAATCCTAATGCATCCACAAAAATAAACCAGAGCTAATCAATAAGTTCAGCAAGAATGGCAGACAGAAAATTAATATGCAATATTCAATTGTATTCATGTACACAGTCAATTGTATTTCTGTAGTCGCCTACTGAAAATTAAAACAAAGAAATAATTCCTTTATAAGAACATCAAACAGAATATAATATTTATAAATGAATTCAACAAATGAAGTGTAAAACATATGGACTAATAACTATAATATGTAATTGAGAGATACTGAAGAACACCTTAATAAGTGGAAAGGCAGTATGTTCATGGATCAGGAAAATTAATATTATTAAGTTGGCATTATGTCCCAAACTGATCAGATTCAATGCAATTCCTGTGAAAAGTCCAACTTCCTTTTTCAGAAGTGAAAAAAGAGATTCTAAAATTCATATGGAAGTGCATGGAACCCAGTACGGTCAATACAAACTTGAAAAAGAAGGAAAAAGTTGTAGGGCACTCATTTCAAAATTTACTACAAAGCTAGAATAATCAAACAGTGTGATACTGACATAAAGACAGACATATAGACCAATGAAAGATAATTGAGAATTCAGTTATAAATATATGCATATTTTTATAGTCAATTGACTTTTGACATGGTATCAAGACCAAGGAGAAAGATAATTCTTTTTTACCAAACGATTCTAGGACAACTGCAAGAGAATGCAAGAGAATAAATCTGGACACTGCTTCACACCATATATGATAATTAACTCAAAATTGATCAAGGGTCTAAATGTTAGTGTTAAAATTATACAACTCTCAGAAAAAACTAAAAGTATAAATCCTAATAAATTTGGATTGGATAATGGTTTCTTAAGTATGACATCTCAAACACAAACAGTCAAAGACAAATATAGAAGCATTAGACTGTATCACGTTTGATAACGTTTGTGCATAAAAGCATACTATCAAGAAGTAGAAAGACATCCCACAGGATGGAAGAATATATTTGTAAGGTACAAATTTCTAATAAGGACTTGAATTCAGAATATATAAAATAGTTCTACAGCTCAACCATAGAAACAAAAATACTAAGAATTAGTCAAAATTTGAATAAACATATTTCTAAGGAAAATATACAAATGGCTAACAAGCACATAATAAGATGCTGAACAGCATTAGATATCAGTGAAATGCAAATCAAAACCACAATGAGGTGACACTTCGCATTCATTAGATGGCTATATATTTTTTTTTAAAAAAAGAAAATAGCAAAAGTTGTTAAGGATATGGGAAAGTTGGGACTCTTATCTATTGCTGATGAGAATGTAAATTGGTAGAGTTACTATAAAATAATAGTTGGGTAGTTCCAACTATTATAAGATTCCATTTACATAAAAGTCCATAGAGACAGAAAGTAGAGTAGTGGTTGTTAGGGGCCTTGGGAAGGGAAGAATGGGGAGTGATGGTTAAGGAGTACATGTCTTCTTTTGGAAGTGAAAAAATGTTCTGGAATTAGATAGTGATGGTGATTGCACAATCTGTGAATATACTAAAACACATTTTATTTGATCATTTAATATGGTTAATGATTGTATGTGAATTTAAAGCTCAGTAAAAAAATGAACACCTCCCCTTGAACTCAAGTCAAGATTTTCCCCTCATGGTGCCATAAGTTGGACTGATCAGACCCAGGAAATGCTAGAGTGTGGTAGTATTTTAACTTTTTAATTTTAGTGGATGATTATAAGATGTATTTATGTACTCTGAAACATATTTCATATTTATTAGTATTCACTTTTTCCAACCACAACTGAATATCATCCAATGTTTTGGATTTTTAAAAAGATATTTCATTCTTTGGAAATAAGTGTCAACAAGTTAAAACAGACAGGACACTTTCCATATGTCAAAAAGTCTGTCTTTCAGAATCTATCTGTGTCCTAAGGATGGCTGCCTTTTCCCAGTTTGGATGGTGTGACTCTGGGTCATAATGCATGCTGGATATCCATCCACCCTACATATTGTAGTGTGATGCTGTAGGTTCTTACTAAAAGCTGATTGTCTCCCAGCTCTTCTGAAACAGCATTTCTCCTAAAAAATAGTGGCATTTGGAAGAAGAATGATGTTTTACCTATAGATAAAATGCATTATTATTATTTTTTTGAGTTGGAGTCTTACTCCATCGCCCAGGCTGGAGTGCAGCGGCACGCTCATGGCCACCCCAGTGTTGACCCCCTGGACTCTGGCAATCCTTCTGCCTCAGCCTTCCAAGTAGCCAGAACTACAGGCGTGTGCTACCACACGTTGGCTAATTTTTAATTTATTGTAGAGAGGAGGTATTGCAAATTTGCCAAGGCTGGTCTCGAACCTGTCGGCTCAGGCAATCCACTCTCCTTGGCCTCCCAAAGTGCTGGGAAGACAGACAGAGCTACTGAGCCCAGTAAAATGTATTCGTTTTTAGGACCAAAAGAAATGATGTGTCTGATAAGCAGGAGTTGTTGATTCAACAGTTAGTGAATTTATTTTATTTTATTATTATTATTTTTGAGTCAGGGTCTCACTTTGTGACCCAGACTGGAGTATAGTGGCATAATCATGATAATCACGACTCATGGCAGCCTCGACCTCCTGGGCTTAGGCAATCCTTTCACCTCAGCATCCTGAGTAGCTGGGACTACAGGCATGTGCCACCATACTTAGTTAATTTAAAAAAATTTTTAATTTTTATTTTTTTTTAAGCAAAATTATTTCCTTTTTATTCTGTGGATCTTCACTAAAGTAAACAGACGTGTGCATGATTTGTGTCAATTTATACATGATGAGAATTAAGGCTGGAAAGGCTTCTGGGGAAACTCCCACCATTTATTCCAAAAGCTCTTCGGGGTGGGGCCGACTCTCCGACTTCCCCACACTTCCTAACCGGCCTGAACGGACGCAGCTACACTTCCAATGCAGCTTCTTGAAGATGACTGACTGATCTATTTAGAATAGTCCATTCACCTGTTCAGTTTCAGGGTCCAAATCAATATCATAAAAACAGGGCCTGGTGGGGAGTCCAGGCATTGTGCTCATCGCTCCCACTAAAGGGTACAGGAAACCTGCCCCGACGCTGGCACGAATGTCACCAATGGGCAGGATGAAGTTCGTGGGCATGCCTTTTAGTTCTGGGTTGTGAGACAAGAACAAGTGTGTTTTGGTCATGCAGATGGGTAGATTTCCAAAGTCCTGCCTCGTGTAGACGTCCACTTTGTGGTGCACTTCGGGGAGCAGTTCGATGTCATCAGCCCCATAGATCTTCTGCGCAATGATCCTGATTTTGTCCTCCACTGGGAGCTGGAGGTCATAGAGGAGCTGGAAGCTGCTGGGCGCCTGCGCTGCCCTCTGCACGGCCTGAGCCAGCTTCCACCCAGTGCGTGCGCTTAACGGCATCCAAAGCCCCATGTTCCCTGGCCAGGCGGATCACGAGGTCTAGCTCGGCCTTGGTGTCAGTCTTGAACGCATTCACCACCGCCACCACTGGCACTCCAAACATTCTGGCATTTTCTATTTGCTTCTTCAAGTTACTGAAGCCTTTTCCCCACCAGCTCCAGGTTCTCCTCTACATAAGCCTTGGGAAGAGGCAGTCCAACAGTAACCCTGTGACCACCCCTGTGCTTCAGTGCTCTGATGGTGGTGACCAGCACCACCAACACGTGAGGCTGGAGACCAGAGTTCCGGCACTTGATGTTGAAGAACTTCTCCATTCCAATGTCGGTTTTGAATCCTGCTTCCATCACTACAAACCCTTCTGGGCCAACCAGGTTGAGGGCGATCCGATCTGCGATGATTGAGGAATTCCCATGTGTGATGCTGGCAAATAGGCCAGTGTGAACAAACACTGGGGTGCCCTCTAAGGTCTCCATGAGGTTGGGCTTGATGGCATCCTTCATAAGCACCGTCAATGCACTGCTCACTCCCAAGTCCTCAGCACTGATGGGTTCCCCTTTCTTGCTGGATGCCACCACCATTTTGCCCAGTCTTTCTCTCATGTCTTCTAGGGAACTGTCGAGAGCCAGGACAGCCATGATTTCACTCGCTACAGAGATATCAAACTGGGCCGTCTGCGTGTGCCCCTTCTCCGTGGGAGCCTGTCCAATCGTGATCTTTCTCAGGAACCTATTATTGGTGTCCAGCACTCTTTGCCAAGTTATGGTTTCTGGATCGATGTCCAACCTTGCGAATCTGTTTATCTCTTCATCTGTCAGTGTGATAGGGTCAGTCTTTTCAATGCCTAGTCTCCTTAACCTTTGGACTTGGATATCAGAGAATTTCCTCACTCCATTTACTGACGGTGCCAAACAATTAAAGAGAGCCTTGTCTGTCTGGGTCAGTTCATGGAATATCCGAGCATCAATGGCTGTAGCAACCAGGTTATTCGCTGCGGTGATGGCGTGGATGTCACCAGTGAGGTGGAGATTAAACTCTTCCATAGGAATGACCTGCGAGTAGCCACCTCCTGCAGCGCCACCTTTTATCCCAAAGGTGGGGCCCTGAGACGGCTGCCGCACACACGCGAAGACATTCTGGTGGAGGTGGGCGCCCAGGGCTTGCACCAACCCAATGGTGGTCGTGCTCTTCCCTTCCCCCAGGAGTGTCGGAGTTATTCCGGTCACCACCACATATTTCCCATCAGCCTGGTGCTTCAGGCGGTCCGGAGCTGACAGCAGGACTTTGGCCTTGGTTTCACCATATAATTCTACCGCTTCTGGCAGCAGACCAACTTCTCAAGCCAGCTTACCAATGGGCTTCGGTTTGCAAGATGGTGATATATCGCTTGGAATAGGTATCTTGAGGTTAAGTCGGCTATCCTGAATTATCCACTTTCCTGGCTGAAACTTCTCCAGGAAACGCTTTGCACTCTCCGCTATGCTCTGCACGAGCATGGCAACCGTCATGGGCCCAATGCCACCAGGAACAGGGGTAATGAAGGCTGCCCGCTCCTGAGCCTTGCTGTATGCCACGTCACCCACAACTTTTCTCCCATTTGGCTTTGTGTCATCCGGAACGTAACTGATCCCACAGTCGATGACGATGGCCCCAGGTTTGATTCACTCCCCTTTCACCATCTCAGGATGACCAGTTGCAACAACCAGAATGTCACCTTTATTTACCTCCTTATCCACATTGGCCATCTTGGAGTGGCGGGTGGTCACAGTGGCATTGTTCCACAGAAGCAAGTCATGCATCGGGGCCCCTACTATTCTGCTTGGCCCAACCACCACAGCATGCCTTCCAGCAATCTGCACCCCTGTCTCTTTGATGAGTTCCAAGCATCCCTTAGGTGTACAAGGAATGAAGCAGTCCTTCAAGTCGCCTCTAGCAAGTTTCCCAGCACTGACACTGGTCAACCCATCCACATCCTTTTCTGGTGCAATAGCATTGATCACTGCTTCAGTGTTAATGGAATTCTCTGAATCTAAAGGCAGCTGCATGATGAACCCATGCACAGTAGCGTCTTCATTCAAAGATGTAATGTGGTTTATCACCTCAAATTCTGTGACCGTTCTTGGTAGCTTAATGTGTGTGGCTTTGATCCCAATCTCCTCAGCAAAGTCTTCAGTTTCATGTTTATATAAAGATTGGAATCATCTCTGTCGCCGACCTGTAGAATGGCTAGGCCTGGTGTGAAACCAGGTACTTGCACCTTCATCTGAGTGACTTGATTCTTCAGTCTCTCTCTTATGTGTGCAGAGACCACCTTCCTGTTCAGAATTTCCACCGGCACCATGGCCTTTATTAGTCCGCTGCCCACGATGGACACTGCCAAACCCAAGGCTGCACTCTCTCCAAAGCCGCGCGGGACAGCCCAATCCACGTGCTTAGGGACTGCCCTTAATTTTTCAATGTCTCCCACATAAAACAGACAATAGCACTAGACTTGAACATGTGCTGTGGGAACACAGAGCATGACCGTCTCTGTCCTGCGAAGGTTAATATGGAGAGGTGTGGGTAACAATTTGATAGCACTGTGATTAGAATGGATAGTCCATGTTAGGGACTTGCAGGGTAAACATGGTGGAAGGGCAAGCGGGGGAGAGATTGAGGGTGTAGAAAGAATATTGAAAGGTGAGTCAGCAGAAAAACCTGAAATTTAGGCTTAGTAGATAAATGCATGGGAATAGAAGGAGACCAGTGGTTTCGAGAAGAAAAATTGCTGCGTCAAGGACTCTCAGAAAGGACAAGTTAACAGGAATGTGGAAGAAAGGAAGGGAAATATTTGAAAGGCTAAGAGGTTATAGAGAGTGGTTCTGAGACTTTTCAGAGAAAGACAGAGTAGTTCCGGGTGGTAACAGGGTTTATGGTATGATATGAATATTATCATTGCAAAGTTCCTTTACTCAAAAGCAACTCCCAAGTAGGCAATTCAAAGAAGTCAAAATTCTATAATTGCAAGTCATTTATTGTGGTCTATGAAACTAACATTTACTGAAGATTATATTAGGGTACTCTAGAGAAACAGAACCAATAGGAAGTGTGTGTGTGTGTGTGTGTGTGTGTGTATGAAATGTATAATTTTTACATGTATGTTTATACAAATTAATCATTAAAAAATTAGCTCAATGATAGAGGCTGAGAAATCCAGACCTAGGAGAGTTGATGTGTAAGTTCTGGTCCAAAACTGAGTTCAAGGGCAGAAGACTGATGTCCCATTTTGAATACAGTCAGGCAGAAATAGAAAATTCTCCCTTCATCTGTCTTTCTCTTCTATTCAGGCATTCAAAGGGTTGGATGAAGCCCACCCAAATTGGGGAGAGCAATCTACTTTACTGAGTCCACAGATTCAAATGCTAACTTCTTCTTGAAACACCCTCATAGACTATGTTCCAGAATAATGTTTGGGTCAAACATTATTTGGGCACCTCATGACACAGTCAGGTTGACACACAAAAAACTTAACCATCCCAAATCTCCAAGATAATTATTGTTTGTGACTCTTTACATTCATTATTTTGACATGTAATAAACGTATGAAATAAGTATCATTGTTCACAATTTGCAGTTAAGGAAAGGGATTCCCAGAGAGATAAGATAACATGTTCATCGTCTGAGTAGAAGTAAGTGGCACAATTAGGTCTGAGTCTCAGTTTGTTCAATGTAGAGTGATGTTACTGTCTTAAGACACCGAGATAAGTGTGGAGTTCCTCATCAGTGGACACTGACCTGTCTTGAACCCGGTCTATGGCTTGGTGTTTCCACAGCATCTGGTGGTGACAGGCACAGTGGAAGGTGCTTATATATGTTCATGTTGGATAAATTGTCAATAAAAGACATTAAAGGCTTCTGAACATGGGAGCGACATACTGAAAACTGTTTTGTAGGGAACATGATTTGGTGCTGATGTGCTTGAAGACCTAGAGAGATGGAAGTCCTTAGTCAGAAACATCACATGAGAGACTTAAAGGAGTGGGTGGCACACCAAAGCATGGGAGAAGTGAAGGAAAAATGAAACTCATCTGAAGAAAAAACTGATTGTTTTATTAGAATTAACCTATAGACTGCTTGTCCTGTCTTGATTTACCAAATTATTGGACAAATTACCCAGTAAGAACCCTTGTTCTTCACCTACCTCACTTTGACCATGAAGACACTCCAAGATTGATGCAGGAAGGGGTTGGAGAGGTCCATGTGATGAAAGACCCAGGTGGGTGAATAGCCTGTGTCTCGCAGTAGGTGGTGAGTAAACAGCCCCAATCCCAAAGCCAACAGTTACACATTGTTTCTAATCTAGACAAAGCCTGTGATTTGTGAGGGATGCTTTCTGCCTGAAAATATCTTAAATGTCTTCAAATGCAATTTCCTATGAAGGAAACACTCTACAAGGAAGTACCAGAGAAATTTGTTTGTTTTCTTTTTTGTCTGGTTTTTTGTTGCTAAGTTTCATTTGTTTTGTCTTTTCTCTGAATACTACACCATCAGATATTTTTTAGCTGTTTTGAAAAGAATAAATTCAAAATAAGTTAAAGCCTAGTGTGTTTGGTGTTTGCTTCATAACATAAAATTTAAATTTGCTAAGCACATATTTAATGCCCGTTGCCATCTCATGCTCTATTATGACATTAAGATGTGGTCATATTTCATATCTATATAGTCACTAAGTAGTCAGAGACAAGGTCAACTTTCGGTTCAGTTTAATGTAGACATTGCAGTAGGCAGTTTGCTCCTGCTACAACACAATAAGGTCAAAATGCAAAATGCAATAATAAAACCTCTCTTCTGCTTGTGAGGGTTGCAGGTGCTAAAGATGTTAAAAAGTCCTTTGTCAGGTGTTAAATGCTATTTGAATGTTAACTATTGTCATTGTCATCATCATCAGCAGCATTATCATTGTCATGTTTACACACCTTGGTGGTAGCAACAGGATTTTCTCTCCCTGTAATTTACTTTTGAATTATTTTAGGAGGAGAACCTGTCTTCTTCATCCACGGGGTTCTGTAAATATTTGTGAAGGCAGGTTAGAGATCTTCCTCTCTGCTCTCTATCACTCTCATAATGAAGCTCCACCTTCTTCACAGGGCAAAGACCCTAAGTGGCAGGGACCTTGCTGACTGTGTCCTCTCTCTGGCTGCTCCCTGCTTGCATCCCTGCCTGCTCTGCCCCAGTCACAGAGTGTCTCCAGGTCCATGAAGAGTCAAGTACCCCTGCTCATCTCTCCCTTAGACATGTGCATTGGTCCTCCTTGGTCTATCTTGGCACCCATGTTTCCTCTTCTCCTTTACTCATCGGGGGATGAAAACTCAGTCTCATTTTTCAGGGCTAATTTGATATATCACTTCATCCAGGAAGTCTATGTTGTCTTCCAAATGGAGGGTGTCACATCGGTGCCTCTCCATGTGACTTTTGTGTTCACACACGTGTCTATTGTACATACTGCTCACTGTAGGGTAAAGTCGGTGGGTCAGGGTCTGTGGGTCACCATCAGGGACATCGTCTTCACAATTGTGTCCTAGGATATACAACAGTGTATCACACTTAGTGGACACTTAATTAATATTTGTTGAACATTTGAATAATCTTTTTTTTTTTTAGAACTGCCATATGATCTAACAATTGTACTTCAGAAGTATTGAAATTGGGAACTGAAGCAGTCATTGTTCATTGCAGATATGCTCATCATTTTTATTGTGGTGATGATTACACAAGTGCATACATACATATAATCTTTTTTTTTTCATTAATCAGTATTTTTTATTATGGTTTTTTGGGGTACAGTTAAGGGTTAGGTGTACAATTACGTTTCATTCAGGCACCCTGTTGATAAGAGGTGTTTTCCCATCCCCCGACAGATATTTGCTACTGTTAATCCTATCCCCCTCCCCCCCATAGTTTCCCAGTACCGTCAGTCATTTTCTTATAGTATTGCATTAGATGTTCAAGGTCCATTATATGAGTGAGAACATGTGATATTCGGATCTTTGTTTCTGTGAGAGGTCACTCAGTATTATAGACTCTAGTTCCATCCAGGTTGCAGCGAAATTCATGATTTTGTTCTTTTTATGGCTGCATAGTG
>NW_007248829.1:0-1174 GCF_000164805.1 Carlito syrichta
CTGATGAAGCTTAGCTTGACTGGGTAGGTTATTCTTGGTTGAAATTGTTTCTCTTTTAGAACTTTGAAGATAGGGCTCCAAGCTCTCCTAGCCTGGAGGGTTTCTGTAGATAAATCTACTGCTATTCTAATTGGTCTTCCCTGGTAGGTAGTCTGACCTTTTTCTCTTGCAGCCTTTAGGATTTTTTCTTTTATACCTACTTTGTTTAGGCGAATTATTATATGTCTGGGAGTTGGTCTTCTCATTTGTTGTCTTGCAGGGGTTCTCTGAATCTCTTGTGTTTGAATTTTTTCATCCTTGATTAGATGAGGGAAGTTTTCTTGAATGATTTCATGAAATGTTTGTTCCAGTGTGACCTCTGTTTCTCTCTCTGCCTCAGGAAGGCCAATTACTCTTAGGTTCGGTCTCTTGAAGTGGTCATTCATCTCTTGAAGTTTTTGTTCTGTCTTTTTGAGCTTCTTTTCTATGCTTTTGACAGTTTGGGTTAGTGTTTTATGTTTTGGTCTTCGAGCTCTGAGATTCTTTCTTCTGCTTGGCTAATTCTGCTTTCCATGCTTGTTAGTTTGTTATTTATTTCCATCACAGTATTCTTTACTGCTGTTATTTCTGACATCAGCTCCTTCCTGTTTTCCTCTTGTCTCTCCTCAATTTTTTAAATTCTCTCTATTAATGTCTTGATGTCTGGGTTTGTTGCATGTGACCACTCATTCTGGGGGCTCTTCATTGTGTGTGTTCCGGAATCTGTTTTCCCAGTGTCTGATCTCCCAGGGGTCTGTGTGAGACCTATATTCTTCTTTTGGTTTTTCTTCATTTGTGCAGTTTTCCCCCCTCCCTACTTTTTCCTTCCCTCCACATCAGTGTCTTCTTTAATTCTGTTATTCAGGGCTGGAGGGGTTATTTTCACTACTGTTTGTTCAATCTCCTATTCTTCTTTATGTATGCCCTCTTACTTTGTTCAATTCTGGAGTTGCACTGTAGGTTGTGGGCTGTCCTTTTTGCAGTTTTGAGATTTACTTAAGGGGGTATCTATGATTCAGAATCTATCTGCAGGTCCTGGTATCCACCGACAGGTGTATGAATAATCTGAAACCCACTTCCCACTGCCTTGGAATCTGTCCGTGCAGTGGGGGTTGTAGGTTTACTCCCTGAAATAAAATGCGGTTAACAGAGGGAA
>NW_007248829.1:1434-14501 GCF_000164805.1 Carlito syrichta
GAAAAAAAAGGGGGGGACAAAACAGAAGGAATAGAATCAAGTCAGTAGACTAACAGAACCAATCAAGCATGCTCTGAGACTTTTCGTTTAAGTCAAATATCCTTTCAGCTCTGATTTCTAGCTGTCTTTTCAAGCTGGTAAGTTTGTTCACAATTAGGATCAGTTGCCCCTGGCCTGCTGTGAAGGGCAGTTCATATCATCACTCAGTTCACCACTGCCCTGTTCACCACTCAGATCTGGCCTGTGTCTGTCAGGCTTCCATTTTTCCCCTTTCGTTGTTGTTACCTCGAATCGCCAGCAGGTGGTGCTATCCCTCCCTCCAGATGGTCTTTAGCACAGCTGCTCTCCGGCCCCTAAGGGGAGGGAGATGTTGCCTGGAGGCACACAGGAGGAGACCCACGGCCTGGCAGGACGTCCAGTGGTAGTAGACCTCAGCAGATCTTGCTCGCAGGGGCTTCAAGGTCTGAAGTCGTGGGTCGCCTCAGGCACGGGCCGGGCGATGTGTAATGGCTGCCTTGGCAGTGGAAGCTGTGGCTCAACACAGGCACTGACAGTCCGATGTAGAATGGCTGTTTCCACGGTGGCGGGGGCGGCGGTGGCTGGCCTCAGGCACTGGTGATGTGATGTGGAATGGCTGCCGGCCACGGTGGCAGTGGCAGCAGTGGTGGCAGCATCAGCCACAGTAGCTGACTGGACTGAGGTGATGCCTCAGCGAGCTCTACAGCCAAGCTCCAAGTGAAGAGCAGGCTGCCGATGATGGGATCTGCAGCCTCCAGGGAGAGAACCAGAGTCTCTTTGTGATCTCCTCGGTGGAGAGTCTCACAGACTGAGCTGCCCTGTCGCCATCTTGCCGGAAGTTCTTGCAAATCTCTTTCTTATAATATTATGATAATTGTTCAAGGTCCACTTATGAGTGAGAACATGTGGTACTCAACGTTTCTGTGATAGATGAGTCTAAGTCCATCCAAGTTGCTGCAAAGCTCATAATTTTATCCTTGATTATGTCTGCATAATATTTCATTGTATGTATGTACCACATTTTTTTTTTTATCCAGTCCTCTTTTGATGGGCAGCATGGTTGGTTCCATGTTTTTGCTATGGTAAATAATACTGCAATAAACATGTATGTGCAGGTATCTTTTTCATAGAGTGACCTGAGTTCCTCTGGGTATATTCCCAGTAGGGAGGTTGTGGGGTCATATGGAAGGTTGATTTTTAGATCTTTTAGGAATTGCCAAACTGTTTTCCACAAAGGTTGTACTAGTTTGCACTCCCACCAAAAGTATAGAAGTGATACCTTTTCCATGCATCCTCTCCAGTATCTGTTGTTTTTTGAGTTACTGACAATGCCCTCCTGATTGGAGTTAGGTGGTATCTCAATGTAGTTTTAAATTGCATTTTTTGATGACAAGTGAGGCTGAGCATTTTTCCATGTATATGTTGGCTGCTCATATGTCTTCTTTTGAGAAGTGTCTATTCATATCTTTTGCCCACTTTGTAATGGAGCTGTTTGGTTTTTTCTTTTAGATACATTTGAATTCCTTGTAGATCCTAGATGTTAGTCCTTTGTCAGATATACAGTTGATATATAGTTTTTCCCAGTTTGTGGGCTGTCTCTCCACTCTCTCAGTGTTTTCTTCAGCTTTGCAGAAGCCTGTTGGTTTGATGAGGTCCCACTTGTCTATCTTATCTCTTATGGCATGGCCACTTGGTTTTGGTCAGGAATTGGTTGCCAGTTTCAATTTCCATAAGGGTGTCTCCTTCATTTTCTAAGGTTCTTATAGTTTGATGTTTTACATTTAGGTCTTTGATCAATTTAGAGTTGATTTTTGTGTATGGTGATAGGTAGGGGTCTTGTTTTAATCTTCTGCATGTGGTCAGCCAGTTTTCCCAGCACTATTTATTGAATAGGTTCTCCTCTCCCCAGTGTCTGATGGTGGAGGTTTTGTCGAAGATGAGTTGGTTGTGAAATTGAGGTTTTGCTTCTGGAATCTTTATCCTGTTCCATTGGCCTATTTGTCTGTTCTTGTACCAATACCAGGCTGTTTTGATTATTGTAGCTTTACAATAAAGTTAAAATCTGGGAATGTGATATCGTCCACTCTTTTTTTTCCCTGAGGATTGTTTTGGCTATTCGTGGTCATTTATGTTTCCATATAAATTCCTGTATTGTTGTTTCCAGGTCTGAGAAGAATGCTGCTGGTAATTGAATGGGTATTGCGTTAAATCTGTAGATTGCCTTGGGTAGGATGGATATCTTAACAGTGTTGATTCTTCCAATCCATGAGTGTGGAATATTTTTCCATTTGTTTGTGTCATCTTTGAACAGTGTTTTGGAGTTTTCATTGTTAAGGTCTTTGACTTCTCTGGTTAGGAAGATGTCGAGGCATTTCATTTTTGTGTGTGTGGCTATTGTGAATGGGACTGTGATTTTTGTCTGAGTGTCTGTTTGTTATTGGTGTGTAGAAATGCAACTGTCTTTTGCACATTTATTTTATATCCTAAGACTTTGCCAAAAATCCTTTATCAGTGCAAAGAGGTTTTTGACAGATTCTCTTGGGTTTTTGTGGTATGGAATAATGCCATCTGCAAAGAGGGATAACTTAACTTCCCCTTTTCCTATTTGGATACCCCAATCTCCTTCTCTTGTCTGATTGCTCTAGCTAGGGCTGCCAACACTATGTTGAACAGGAGGGGTGAGAGTGGGCATCCTTGTCTTATTCTAGTTTTCAGGGGAAATTGTTCCAATTTCTATTTGTTTAGCAGTATGTTGGTTGTAGGTTTCTTGTAGATGGCTCTTACTATTTTGAGGTATGTTCCATCTATGCCTAGGTGTTTGAGGGTTTTTTTAAATCAAGAAGGGGTGCTGGATTTTAGTGAAAGCTTTTTCTGCATCTAATTTCAGTTATTTTACATTTTAGTTCTAGAATTTTTATCTGATTCTTTTTCTTTAAGGGTTTTCATTTATCTGTTGAGATTCTCTATACTTCAGATATTAGGTTGTAATGTAAAGATGCAGAAATAGTGCGTATGTGTACAATGATGGCAGAGTAGAAAAATCCAAAGGTAGTAGCAAGTGTCCTGTTACAGCGCTTTCAGATATATTTGCAGTAGCATCTTAAATAGACCTTTTCTGGGGCATGAGTTTGGTTGTATTCTCAGCTGTCTAGGAAGACTTGGATGTTGCCTGTTTTCTATTGCTGTCTCTCAGGCCTTCTAATAATCCTGTAAGCTACTTAATATTCTTCCATACATTACTTTTTTGCCTACATTTGTTTGTCAGGCTGGTAGTTGTTACCCAAAATCTTTTCTTCCCTTCTTCCTAAGTACATGACCACACAGATATAACCATATCTCCTGTCCTTCTTTACAACTATGTATGAGTAACTATATGAAAAAACTTATGCCTGGGACATGAGCAAAAGTAAGGTGTGCAACTTCTTATCTTATTTTAACATAGAAATAAGTTGTTCTCTATGGATTTTGGTCTTTCCCTTTTTACTTAAGTTTGAAATACTCATATGATTGTGATCGGGCCTCCACTATGTGGATAAGGACAATGCTCTAGGAGATAATGGCCTAAACAAAACAAAATTGATATGTCAGAGCTTCCCCTGAATACTGGATAGGACAAAACACACACATTGAGGGGGTCAGGAATGCTGAAGCCGATTTAGACTGTGAACCTATATGCATTCTCTCATTCCCCATGAAGGTCCAGATATCACCAAACCCTTGAGAACACATTGGTGAGCACTTCTCTGTCAATGTCTTTGAACAGCATGCGAATAGCTGCTCTCTACATTCTAAGGACAGCCAACGGTAGGGGGCAGGTGTGGGGAGCGAGGCAGGGGATGCTGAATTTGTCATGAGTTCCATGACATAGGATTCTGGGCTGTCAAAGTCAAATAACAGCATTTAACCAGGACAGGCGTAGCAGACAATGTGGCTGCCACAATAGGCAGCAGGTCCAGTGGAGGTGATCTGAGATTTAGTACCACAGTGGACCCTAAACTGAAATATACAAACAGCCACCAAGTCTCCATTTCATTGAACTAAAAACTCCAGTTCTATTGCAAAGAGGGCTTACTTGAACAAGAATGATTTTCTCATTTCTCAGATCTGGATCGACTCACAAATCCTAGAACACTCTGAATGAAGGGGAGTCTGGGAAACTTTACAGAAGTATACACTGTGGATATATGTTCAAGCATTCCCAAAGGCATTTATGAATGAGTACCAGGACAACCGTACAATATTTCTTGGAAAAGAAGGATTATTGGAACCTAACCCTGGACATTTATTCCTGAGGACCCAGAATGCCACTGCCATCCACTGGTCAAAGGGGGGACAGGGGACCTTGAACCAGAACCATTTCAGTAATAATTACACACACATATTATGGCTTTTTACTTAGTTCCTGAGTGTTAAGTTAGAATGCATTTTATTTCGTGGATCTGGAGAAAGTGATGGGAAGGCTCAGGGATGGTAGGAGGTCTCTCACTCTGACAATAGCAGTGTTGAGTCTGGTGGTTGTGTGTCACATGACCAGCAGTCACGTGTCCCAAGGTGATGGAGTCTTCACCTGTAGCTGAACCTGCTGGTGCTCTCTGCTTCCCAGCTTCCTTGACTTGCTACTTTCTTTCCAAGACTGCTTCTCTGCCTTTCCCTTTGATTCTGTTTCCTGCTCAGTATTCTTCTAATAAAAATCCTTCTGTTTAGCTTACAGATTTGGCTTCCGATTTTTGCAACCACAAACCCCAAGTAGTACAGACCACATATAAAACAAAACCAGGTGGATGTAAGAGAATGTAAGAAATGGAAAGAAATAGAGATTTCTGATGACAAACTTGTATCTCCTTGTTCTGGTTTTACCCAAAACATTCCTAATTAATAAACCAGTAAGTAACCCCTAAGGATCTTAAGTACTCAGTATTAGGATTATTTCATATGATGCTGAAATAAATATGAATTATACATTCTCTCTTTCTGGGTTCTTTTATTTAAAGAATTAGCAGATAAGGAATTATTCATGACTAGCATGATTCCTCTAATAGGAGTGTAGGTCAGAAACGTACCAACAAAAAGGGATGGATTTGAAAAACTGAAAGCCTCAGTGTTTTTGACAGTCTAACGGAAGAAAATAAAACTCAGTGTGGACAAGAAATTACTCTATGGTCCACAAAAGACAGTAAGAGAGAGGAAAGAAAGAAGGCAACACCCATCCTTCCTTTGCAATCAGACAGGGTTTATTGTCTCTGTGGCTGAAGTATTAAGAGCTTGCTCCTATATTATCTATATTCCCAATAATTCTGAAAAAATAGGTAGAAAGATCAGGAAAGAGAAGAAGAGAAGGTATGCTACCCCCAAATATTTCACAAACAATTATCTGGGATAAATCATTTACACACGTGTACACATAGCATATACCACCCCCCCAACACAAACATACTTTCACCAATGGAAATGGCTACACTTTTCATTTCTCTAATGTTACTGGATGATGGGCCCATGTGTGAAGCATTCAGTGATCTGTCACTCATTTTGTATGCTCTACAACTTCTTGGCTTTTCTTGAACAGAGTCTTTCTTTATTTGACCTTCACTACTCTTTGATTAAGCCCTAAGGGGTTGCTTTATCCTATCCTTAGGAATAGACTCAAGGGAGAATATTCTTTTCTACTCTCAACCTGATATGGTCCTTTCTTTCCTCACTCAAGAAATTGGTCTTTCTAATTCTGGCTCCTTCTCTGTCAGGGATTGGTTCTGAATGCATTAAAGAGCTTCGATACTGCACTGAATGAGTCTACACAGAATGACAACTCACTTTGGAAATTCTAGGCAAGTCAGCACTGACTTAGGCCTGATTGCATTAGGTGAAGATAACTAGAATCTGTGTTGCCCAGGAGTAGTTTTCTCCCTTTTTCATTATAATAATCCAGTAAGTCAATACCAAGACTTTACAAATACTAGTTTTAGAGAGCACCTTCTTAGTGACCAGCTCTAGAAGAGAAACCAAAGGCACTTAAAAAAGAAAAGAAATCATGGTTTCCTACTCTTGTCCTTAGAGAAAGGATATTTCAGTTTCTCTTTCTCTTCCTGTACCAGGGGAAGGAAACAAACAGCTGATTCCACAGCTGGTGACTGAGCGCTTTTCAAGGACAGTTGCCAGAGGACCCTGACATGGGAAGCAGCTGTTCCTCATCCTCTGGGAAATTTCTCCCACACTGATGGGAAATGGGGGTGGATAGTGAGCGATACCTGCTTTTCCCAGCACAAGCGGAATGAGACCTTCCAACCCCAGGGGCGCAAATCACCCACACTTCTCCTTAGTTAACCAATGCAAAAGTTAGAATTGATTTCTATTCTGTATATTTTTTCCTCTTTTCAAGTCTTTACATGACCTGGAGGAGGAGAAATACCTCCACAGACCAAAAATACATAATCTGCAGGAAGACTGGGGTTTGGCTTAGGGATATAATTCAAATAGGCTTTATCTTGTACCAAACTGTTTTTCAGAGACACGCAAGTGGCAACAATGATTAACACTTGAAATTGCCCTAGGTGTGATTTTCCTGTACTTAGGATAGGATTGGCTCCTGAGTACATTTTATGTTCAGAATGCCAGGAACTTAGGGTTCTTATCTAGATATGACCTAGAGTTGGGACTTCTGGATTGAGCAAATAGAACTAGGACTTTTCCCCAATACTACCCTCTCCTGAACAATGGTACTAACCCAGGATATTTATTCAAAATACTTCTGGATAATGCAATGTTTACAGTCACTGCCCCCAAATGGCTAGAATTACCAAGAATACCTGGAGATCAGCCATGTCAGGAAATTTAATTCACAGACACCTTCTATGTATGCTCTGTGTTCAAAGAGCCTGAGGCAGGCATCTCAAAGCAGGCAGGACTGTTGGTCAATCTCCCACAGTCAGTGCAGTCCTTTAATGAAGTGGTTAAGTAGATAAAGCCTGTGTTCAGTTTTCATCCATATCCCTCTCCTGTGCCTGCTTATCCCAATAGAGACTCCCATGTGAGGCTTCTTGACCACTGAGGCTCCCTCACTATAGCACCCTACGTTCTAAATTAACCCTTCTTCTACACACCACACTAATTCCTCTTTAAGATGTGCCTGCCTGATCAGCAATTTTGAGCCAAATATTGACAAACTTAATGTATTATCCTTTTGTGGGAGAATTTCCATTTTAATGAGGGAAATATTTTGTAGACTAGAATAAAAAGACTGAGACTTAATCTGTTATTCTAAAGAACAGAATTGGATCAACATGATGGAAATGACAAGAAGATAGACCCATCCTGAATATGTAAAGGGCCTTTCTAGCAATCTGAGATGTTTGAAAAATGGGAGGTAATGCTTTGAGAAGTGGTAAGATATCCATCACTCTACAGTAGGTATTTTTGGGTGAAACATTTTACTGGTTGAATTCTATAATTATGAATCAGAACATCAGAAGCATATGCCATGGAAACAAAGCAGAGTTCATTAAAAATGGCATAGATGTTCACCTGATCTGAAGGAGAGGTGATAACATAGTAGTTTCTAAAGTTAATTCTTTTATTGAAAAATTGTATTGCGTTCTTACTACATGCTGGAGACTGCCTAGTACTGGGTGATACAGTGATGGATATCTGGAATACAGTCCCTGCCCTCAAAGGCCTTATGATCCAGTGAGGGACAGAGACAACAACATATAACTGCAATATATTTTAAGTAGAGGGTTTTTAGGATGTTGGTGAACATAGAATGAAAAACTAAATTAGTTGCAACCACAGCCACAGCCTTAGGCATTGGGGAGTGAGTCAGGGAGGCTTTCATTGAGGAGGAAAACTAATCTGAAAGATTAGTTTGAAGAGTTTGTTTGTGGGAAAGACTAGACCCTGAACAGTGAAATGGGTTAAATACTGCTTAGTAACAGTTACTCTATTTGTGACTGCAAGAGTGGAAAGAAAGAAAGATCTTTTATGTTATGGGATGAAAGGTAATCCACATTAAATGAGAGAGGCTTATGTGTCATCTAGAGTCAACTTGAAAAATACCAAATGCCTCAGCATTCCAGGTAGAGCCACCAAGTATATAGAACTACTGGGACTTTCCCAGTTGGAACCAGGAACATGTTCTACTGAGTAGGGAGGGTAGAGGATAAAAAAGGAAAGAAGAGAGAAGCATGAAGGGTCTTCCAGGCTTCATCAGAGTCTGAATCCACAAGGACCAAACAGCAGCCCAGAGGGGAAAATATAGAGTAAAAGTTTGAGTGGATTCATGATCAGCCACTAAGTGGGCTTTTTTCTTTCTGGTAGTTTATAAGCAATAGATAACCAGATCTGTTTTGGTTATCTACTGTTGTATAACAAATCATCCCAAAACCTAGTGACTCAAAACAATAATCATTCTATTATTATCCTCATGTTTTGGGGATTGGCTTTGCTCTGTGAGGCAGTTCTTGCTCAAGGTCTTTTGTGTGGTTACAGTCAGATGATGAGTGGGTTGGAGTTATCTCAAAATCATCTTCACTCACAAGTGTGGCATTTGATGCCAGCCGTTAGCTGAGACCTTGGCAGTCTCTGCCAATTGGAACACCTACTTGTGGCCTCTTCATATAATCTGCACTTCCTCACAGCATGGCTCCTGCATACCAGAAATAAGCTTTATGAGGTTCAGGTGGAAATTATTTTACTTTTTATGAACTACTTTGGCAGTTACATAGCATGACTTCCACCAGAGTCACTGGCCTTTCCAGATTCAAGAGGGGTGAGAACATGGACTCCATCTTTGTGTGTGTGTGTTTAGTTGTATATATTTAAGGTGTACAAGATGTTTTGATACACACATATATAGTGAAATGATTACTGCAATCAAACAAATTAACACATCCATCATCTCACATAGTTATCGTGATGCTATATATCACTTTAGGTAGAATGTACATTCTTAACAATATTAATTCTTCCAATTCATGAACATGAGATATCCTTCCATTTGCAGTAAGTCTGCAACACACACACCTTCGAGTTGCAAACTGTCAAAGACGCAATGTGTGTTTGCTTGTCCAATCACTTAACCTAGTTCACATGTCTGGTGTACATTCATATGTGCGCATCCTCTATGAGTAGTTGCGCTTTGTGTACTTTACTGGACAGTACTGTATAGAGTACAGTAATACAATATCTTTATTTCAAGCCCAGGATGTCCAGAAGCAAGCATAAAAGCAGCAGAGATGTAGATGTTACTGCTAAGAAGCGCCATGCGATAACAATGGAAACAAAGGTGAAAATAATTGATAGTGGAGTGAAGGGAAAAGACAGTAGATGTCACTTGTTCTTATAATATGAATTGTTCAACCACCAGCACAATTCTAAAAGACAAGGACAAGATCATAGAATTTATGAAGTCTGCTGTGCCAATGATGTCAACAGTAATATTGAAGAAGAATAGCAAAATGATGGAGGTGATCGAGAAACTTCTCAGTGTGTGGATGCAGGACCAACATCGGCGTCAAGTTCTGCTCAGCTTAGTGAATCCAGCAAGGAACCTGAACCTGTGCCATCGACGTGAGGCATGAGAAAAATTGCAGCTCGCCCTCCATCTCCTGTTGCTGATGATCCTTCAGCTCTACCATCTCCCACATCCTCTCCCTCCTCCAGTCAGTAACTCTTCTGCCTGTTTACTCGATACCAGTCCCTGTATGCCAGCTGATGTACTGTACTGTACACCATACTTTTCAAGGTACTGTACTGTAAGATTATTTTTTGTTTGCTTGTTTTTTAGGTTTTATTTGTGTGAAAAGTATTATAAAGTGATTACAGTACAGTACACCATAGCTGATTGTGTTAGTTGGGTACCTAGGCTAATTTCGTTAGATTTGCAAACAAATTGGACTTATGAACATGCTCTTAGAATGAAACTTTGTTCATATGTAGGGAACTTACTGTATTTGTAATGTCTTCAATTTTTCATCAAAGTTTTTCAGTGTACAGATTTTCATCTTCTTCATTAAATTTATTCCTAAATATTTTGATCTTTTTGATGTTATTGTAAATGAGTTTGACTTCATAATTACTTTTTCTGATAGGTCATTGTTGGTGTAAATAAATAAAGCTGATTTTTATATATTGATTTTGTACCCTGCAACTTTATTGAATTCATTTGTTAATTCTAACAGTATTGTTTGTGAGAATAGAGATGGACTCCAACTTTTTATAGGAGGAATACAAATACTTTGCAAGAAGAGAATGCAGGACGAAATATATTGTGGTAGCTGTCTTTAGACAATAGAATCTGCCACACAGAATGATTATAACTGGTTGGATTAAGGCACATCAGAACTTTAACATGGCTCTGGTGCTAACTGCTACTTCTCTGTCAGTAGGACAAGTGCGACTGGGATAGCATCTTTTTTTTTTTTTTTTTAATTCTGATCCTCTTCTTTTGCCAACCAGGAGTTTTCCAACTTCTCTGATCCTGTTGCTCACTTTTTAATTCTACTTGAATCTATGCGGAAGTCACTTCTAAGAAACAAACTGATAAGAGAGGTAACATTCCGTAGTGTGTAAAGCATTGCATCTTGACATAGAAAGCCCTGGGTAGGTTTCCTGGAAGGACCGTTTTCTAGTTGTGTGATTTTGGGGAATCTACTTAACCCCTGTGCTTCAGTTTTTCTCTTTGAAGACTTGGGGAAATAACAGTACCTTCTTTACAGGGCTGTGATACATCATGAATGAGACATAGCACAAGGAGAACACCAGGAACACAGTAGGCACCTAAGAAATATTCATTTTATTAGTCAACATATCAGCAGATGAGTGCTCTTAATGTGTTCTGAAATGTTTAAATTTCCATATCTTACATCTATGGTCTCCAAATTTTTAAATCATGCACTTTGGGCAGTAAAATGTTTCATCCCTGCACCTTCAATATGTGAATATTTGTACATATGTAATTTTTATACACATAGTATCATACTATCTAAATTACCTAACATATCCCTAAATAAAAATAAAATAGATAAAATACATAGAAATTCTCATATTGTATTATGTGCCAGAGTAGATCTTCTGGTATTCTTTGATGACCATGCCTTAAAGATAGACTTTCTAAAGTTGTAGAAGAGTATTTATACCATATCCCAGGTGTGTGTAAATAGCTGGAGATAGATATATAGAGAATGAAAGAAAGGGAGAGACAAAAGGAAGAAAGAGTTTGTAAGAGAAGGAAGAAGGGAGAGAAACAGAAAAAAAAAGTGGGAAAATTTTGGTTTTACTTTACACTGTCCTACGCTGCTTAAATTCTTTAGAATAGTAAGCATGTGTTGGTGCTTAAGATTTTTTTTTTATTAATCAATATTTTTTATTATGGTTTTGTGGGGTACAGTTAAGGGTTAGGTGTACAATTACGTTTCATTCAGGCACCCTGTTGATAAGAGGTGTTTGCCCATCCCCAGAGAGATATTTGCTACTGTTAATTCCATCCCCCTCCCCCCCATAGTTTCCCAGTACTGTCAGTCATTTTCTTATAGTATTACATTGGATGTTCAAGGTCCATTATATGAGTGAGAACATGTGATACTCGGATCTTTGTTTCTGTGAGAGGTCACTCAGTATTATAGACTCTAGTTCCATCCAGGTTGCAGTGAAATTCATGATTTTGTTCTTTTTTATGGCTGCATAGTATTCCATCGTGCATATGTACCACATTTTTAAATCCAGTCCTCTTTTGATGGGCAGCATGGTTGTTTCCAGGTTCTTGCTATTGTGAACAACGCTGCGATAAACATACGTGTGCAGGTATCTTTTTTATAGAGTGATTTGAGTTCTTCAGGGTATATTCCCAGTAGGGGAATGCGGGGTCATATGGAAAGTCGATTTTTAGAGCTTTTTGGAATCGCCACACTGCTTTCCACAGAGGCTGCACTAGTTTGCACTCCCACCAACAGTGTAGAAGTGTTCCCTTTTCACCACACCCTCTCCAGCAGCTGTTATTTTTTGAGTTGTTGATAATTGCCATTCTGACTGGAGTTAGGTGGTATCTCAGTGTGGTTGTGATTTGCATCTCCCTGATGATTAGTGAGGTTGAGCATTTCTTCATGTGTTTGTTGGCTGCTCGGATGTCTTCTTTTGTGAAGTGTCTGTTCATATCTTTTGCCCATTTTATAATGGGGTTGTTTGTTTTCTTCTTTTCAGTACGTTTCAGTTCCTTGTAGATCCAGGATGTTAATTCTTTGTCAGACCTAGAGTTGGCAAATACTTTTTCCAGTCTGTAGGCTGTCTCCCTGCTCTCTTGATGGTCTCTTTGGCTTTGCAGAAGCTTGTCAGTTTAACAAGGTCCCATTTGTCTATCTTCTCTCTTATGACCTGTGGGTTTTGGGTTTTGTACAGGAATTGGATGCCAGTTCCGATTTCCATGAGAGTATTTCCTTCCTTTTCTAAGGTTCTTATGGTTTGAGGTTTTACATTTAGGTCTCTGATCCATTTGGAGTTAACCTTTGTGCATGGGGATAGATAGGGGTCATGTTTCAATCTTCTGCATGTGGTCAGCCAGTTTTCTCAGCACTGTTTACTAAATAGGTTCTCCTCTCCCCAGTGGTAGGTGGTGGGGGCTTTGTCGAAGATGAGTTGGTTGAGGAATTGAGGTTTTGCTTCTGGAATCTCAATTCTGTTCCATGGATCTATATGCCTGTTCCTGTACCAATACCAAGCTGTTTTGATGATTTAGCTTTATAGTAAAGTTTGAAGTCTGGTATCGTGATACCACCTGCTTTGTTTTTTTTGCTGAGGATTGTTCTGGCTATTCTTGGACGTTTGTGTTTCCATATGAATTCCTGTGTTGTTTTTCTAGGTCTGAGAAGAATGTTGTTGGTAATTTAATGGGTATTGCATTGAATTTGTAGATTGCCTTAGGTAAGATGGACATCTTCACAATGTTGATTCTTCTGATCCATGAGCATGGGATATTTTGCCACTTGTTCGTGTCAGCTTTGATTTCTTTGAGCAGTGTTTTGTAATTTTCATTGTAAAGGTCTTTCACGTCTCTGGTTAGGAAGAAT